>NC_072735.1:15580415-15799623 GCF_026930045.1 Uloborus diversus
AAGATCGCTTTTGTGTTTGTAAAGTTGTTTATTTTACGTAGCTTGAAGTTACCTTTCAAGCGTTCCATGCTAATAAAAGAAGAGGAAGCCGTCATTAACGCCCTAGCTCCCTAGCCTCTGATTATACAAAGGGAGTTTTCAGACTTTAAAATTCTTTTATTTTAAAATCAAGTTATATATAGTTATGTATACATATATATTTTGAAATTAATTTATTGTTTTTTGCACTTCAATATTGTTTTGTACAAAAGTAATCTAAAATCTTTTTCCCGATAAATAAGGAAATCATTTGAAATTGAGTTATCTTGTGTGCATAAGTAAATATTTTTATTGTTTTTTGTATTGTTAACATTCTGTATTCATTCATTAAAACCTACGTTCTTGATTAGAGAATAGCTCAATATGACTGGTTGTTATAAAGTTTCAGCTTGTTTTATATAAATATATCTCTTATTTACGTAAAAGAAACTACATTATTTCTCTATACTTTCAATTACTTGTTATTCTTGCAGCAATAATTATACTGCTTGGAAATTTAGTTCAAAATTCTTTCCATATAAAAGTTAATATAGTTTCAAGTACGGAAAAGCAAGCAGACCCTTATCATTGGTAATGTAAATCAGAGAAATTTGGTTAACTTAATCAGGGAAAAAGTCAGGAAACTTTTTTTTCACAGTTTCTGTTGCCACCCTGTCATTACATTTATTTTCATAAAACAGAATACAGAAAACGAGAGTTTTATTAAGTTATAATTGATTTTCTTGTATAGGGAGGGGGTAAATCAATCATGCAGTTCTATTATGCCTTAAATAAGAAATGGACTTTAACCAGCTAATTTCATTATGCTAGATATTTCTGAACATGAAATTTGTAATTTTATTCTTCGTGGCTCTTTCTTTAAACTAGGCTTTGCGCTCAAAAGTTGTTGATGAAATTATTAAAAATGTTGTGTGTATCTATCAAGTCCTCTGTCTCCTAATTGCAATTAAAAACACAGTTTGTTTGCTTCAGTAATATTCCATTCTTTTTTTTTTTTTTCAAATAAATTATGAAAACACTTGCAAAATAATAAAATGAAAATAATAAATAAAGTAATGAAACATTAATAATAATAAAGTATATACACAATGGCCTTCTAGTAACAAATTTAAGGGGTTTTCACTGGTTTGTGACCAGTCCTCATTGATTCTCTTTTTCTCTATCATCTTTAGATTAAGGACTTGTAATGTGTTTTGTTATGTTATGGTTATTATAAAATATATTTGATTGATTGGTATAGTTGATATCATATTTGAAATTATTCTTCACTGATATTGATATTATAATTGATTGATTGCTGTATTTGACATTATAATTGATTGAATGGCATATTTGAAAATTTATTTTTAGGTTTTGGATATGACTAAAGATTTTCTTATGAAGTGCATAAGAACTGCCAAACAACAAATAGATCAGATTGAATATGCGGTCAAAGTAATTACAAAATCTAAAATGAAAATAGAAATAGAAGTATGACTTTTTAATATAGTTTTACGTTTTACTGTTTGATAATATTTATACATTTACATTTCATCCATAAATATTTAATATAGGAGAAAATACTATTTAATGGAATTTTAAAATTAGGACATATTTCAAAAAGTGAAAATAGACTTTCAAGGGTATTTAAAGTATAAGTTTGTGCAAAAGTAGTACTTTACATTATTTTCATTGCTTTTAATCACTACTGTAACTCTCTTAGCCATGCTGTAAATAAAAGACTCCCAGTGATCTCAAGTGTGATAGCATTTGTCACAAATTAAGATACTAATGCTATATGTACTAATTTAAAAACAGAGCACTATAAAACACTAACATAGCCTGCATCAGGGTTGTTCTAAAAGCTGATGATGTCCCAGCCAATACCCCCCCCCCCCCCCAGACCAACCAGTCCAGAAATGAAGTTAGTTGTTATAACACTTCAGTAAAACCACAATGTGAACATTTGTGTATCTACTTTCACAACTGTCAAAATCATGCTAACAACAGTAGGGGGCATATAATGGAGTAGTACTGAACTTTGATTCTAAATCCTACGTAAAATCGACATTTGAATCTTTTTTTTAAAACCCTATGATAAATTACGTTTTTTCAAAATACATAAGCCAAAATTATTGTACAATGAAGGAAGAGCTGTCACATGTATGGCTAATTATCAAATTTATTTGGGTATTTGACAGATTTTTTTTTAAATTTCAATGTTGTTTATATTAACCAATAAGTGCTTAATTTTTCAATGCAAGAATGTTGTAGTTAATATTAGTGTATAGTAATTTTACGCAATTATATTGCATAAGCCTCAGTCCTTTATATGGAGAATCTCTCCTCAGTCCCGATATTGGTTGAAGATAAACACTTAACTATGATTATTAAAATTATCCCCCCCCCCTTCCCCACCTGCTGAAGCTCTGGTAAGAAAACCATTCTCACTTCAGCACAGGATGTAAGTATAATAGATCTGTCTGAACATTGTGCAAGGACCTTATTTTTAGTAATAATTTGAGGTTAATAGTCAAACAAAATCAGAGTTTGATAAACAGACGCATGTCGTAGCCCTTATTGTAATGCTGTTTTAAGCAGAATTATGTCTTATGCATTGAAACAATAGCATCCCTGAATGTGCATAGCTTACATAACAATCTCAAACGCAGATTGCCAACTATTACCATGGCAATATGGAGACTTCACACTATTTGTGGGTGCTGGAAGTGCATGAGGTTTTACATGGATGTATAGAATTGTTTTTTTCCTTGAAATGGAGCCCTCTCATACCCCTGTGTGTTTCTCTTACATTTATGTGTAATTGAGCTCTGTGTAATAGACTGTAATGTATGCTACTGATATATTTTAATATTGGGGTATGTATGTGTGGTGGTGTATGAGTTATAAACAAGAAACGGCTGTGCAGATACTCCTGGTATCAGAAATCTTTTCAGCAGTCTGCAATGTAGATAAAAATACTTTAAAATAGTCTGCAAGGTTAAACATCATTTGATTAGTCATAAAATTTATCATAAATCATCACTAAGGAATGCCCGAAAATAAAATTCAAAATGTAACAGCTACAAGCGAAAAGTAGGCTAAAAAGCTGTAAAATAAAATGGAAAACTGAGGTGCATGTAGTTGCCAGAGATAGTTCTTTTGACCTCTCAGCCATGAAGACTCTTGAATAGATTAGGGCGCTTTTTATGTTCACTTTTTTCTTCTGTATTTCAGTGAGCTGTATTTACTTTTAATTTTGACATTCGTGCAAAAAGTGGAAAAAAAAAAAAAAATTCAATTCAGAAATAGTCTGTAGAGCGTCCGAAGAATCAATGCAGCAGGACTCTGTTTCTGCTACCAGGCTGATACTGATACATTTAAATTCTGTTCTTTATATATAGGAACAAGTTCTTTAAAATAAAATGCAAATTAAAATTGCTATTTTTAAGTTATTTTTATTTTACTAAGTTAATCCAGTTTTGTTTTCTAGGACTCCCAATACATTGATTCATGCAAAAAGAATTTTTTTAATCAAATGGAGTTTAGAAGAAAAGAAATTACTATATTTCTGCAGGAAATAGATGCCCTTTCAGAAATTGGGTTTTCTGAAGACTATCTTCTTGAAGAGGTTTTATGCATTATTTTTAATTTAATACCTTTACACTATTTTGCTTGTACCATCTAACATATTTTAACATCAACTTGTACTTACTTAATATAAAAGTGTGTGATGAAATATAAATGTATACATTAAGTTATAACTAATGAGAATTAGTATGTTATACTTGCAGAAAAAAATGCATTTGGATCTTGATATTTGTATCTTTTCTCATAGCTATTGTTAATGCATTTTATTTTATGTTAAATCATTGCTGAGAACAGGTTAAGAAATAGCTTTTTGATTATTATTTGTGGAGTAACTCTTTAAATTTAATGGATAACTTTGCTCCTGTAATACTATTATTTAATGAGTAATTTAGTGATACACTAATTATTTAGCAGTGCCCAAAGTATTAACTGCAAATACCATATCATTTTAATAATTTACAAGTCTTTTGATAAGGCCGCAGATGTTTATGTTTGAAACAAGTAAAAATAGAATGTAAAGTTAAAATTTCATTATGGAAAACTTTTAGAAAGATTATCACATCAATTTTATTTAAAATAAATAAAAAGGTAAAGGGGGGGGGGGAGCGGTCCTTGAACATCCTGGAAAAAGTATATCAGCTGCAATGTTTCAAAGGTGCTAATGCTTTTTATGTTTATTTATTTTTTATGCATTCATTTCATCAGATGAGCGACACATAAAAAGTATGTCTGACATAATTTGCAGTCTTAGCTAATTTAGGGAATACTGATTGGATACTAGAAAGTTGATTGTGCTACGAGAAAGTGGTTGCATACGAGAAAGTGATGTTGTTTAGTTCTGGACAGAACTTCTTGTTATTTATCTAATTTTAATTTGTTTTTCTTTAAATTTTTTGCGAAGACATGAGTTAGAAGTTAAAAGGTACTGAATCTTATTTTACAATTAACGGTATACAAAAACAAATAAATGAAAACACAATATTTTCCAAAAGCTATTTGAACATAAGAAAAGTAACATGTCCAAGAGTTGTTTCATCTGTTTTTACTTCCATTTTAATTCTACATTAGTTTTTTACAACTCTTTTCCAATGACCCTTCCTTTAGAAAAAGGGTTTGCGACTAACTTTTCTAGTTTTGAGCATAGACCAATTTACACCATAAAAGCAGTGGTGTGTGCATAAAGTTTTTATTAATTTAAATTTCGTAAAATCTTAATGTATAGGCAAGCAATGTAAATTGAAATTTTCTTGCAATAATAGATCTTAAAAGTTACTTTAGAGAAAAAGCGAATTTATTTCTGAAGTGTATATCTGGACCTTGGAAGAAAAAGGGCCAATCTCAAAATCATAGTATTGGCAAATCATCCTGAAAGTTTTGCAAGACTTCCAGATATTAAAGGAGAATTTATTTCCACAGAAGAGCAAGGGCAAATAGAATTGATTTCAGGTAAAATTGGTTTCAGATCTGGAGCTCGCCTTTTCTCCTCTCGAAAAATCAGACTTAAGAGTTTTTTTTAGAAGACTGTACTACTCCTTTTATCCAGAAACTGATAGTACAACCAGAGTAGAATGAGGAATTTATGTGTTGTCCAGACCTGTCTGTTGCTAGGTTAAGAAAAAGATCTTTAGAGTTCATTGTTTCTCTTCCAAGGTGCAATTTATTCTATTCCAACTAGTCAGTTGGAGCAAACTAAACATGGCAGCATCATAATGCTATGATTAGGCAACATCATAATGCTGTGTAGCTTTCACAATGCTGCCAGGTTAGGTTTGCCCCTACTATAAATATGCATGTTTGTGGGGTCACATATGTGTAAAGCTGATAAATTAAAAGGGATTTGTTTTATAATAAATTTCTAAATCTAAATAATACTTAACAAACTTTGTTTTCTTTTCTTTCTTTTTGTTTAAAAAATAAATATTGAGAGATACTTAAGATGAATTACTTTCTATTTTTTTCAGATTGGGGAGGCAACGCAAGTGTGCGTTAAAATTTTTAATAATGGTATTGATTTGAGAAGGGAAGAAGTTGTGTCTTTGCATTGCAAATTAATTAAATTGTCCAATATGAAGGTAAAAATAATTTGATTTGTGTTTACTTCAAAAGCTCTATAACATTCTCCAAGGAGATAAAAGAAGCTCTAAATTATAAGCAAGCTGCTTTTCGTCAGTTTAAAGAAACTGGTCAGAGTGCTGATAGGCTCCAGTCAGGGTCGCACCAATCCCGATCGGCGCCGTTGTTAAACATTACTTGGTTTTGTCCATTCTAACAATCTGTCCTCCCTTATCAGCTTTTGATAAGGGAGGACAGATCATATTATTATTGGAAGAAATATCGTGCAAATTTCTTTTTTCCAATGAGGAAAGAATACTACTACGAAAACCTGAATTAAACGAAACATTATTAATAATAAGATGTCTAATAGAATCCTTTTGTGTGGGTGTTAATTTACTATTTTTAAACGAGCTCTCAATCGGAGCCAAAATGTGTTGAGGGGAAGGCCTTGAAATTACAGAAAAGTTGAAATTTAATTTGAGAACATTAGCTTGCTCCACACTAATAGGAAAACTAGACAGATTTTTTACATAATTAATGTTGACCTTGGGAAGTGCATGACGAGTATGGTCAGATGTCCGGAGTTTCAGAAGTTCAGAGTTTAACTTCAACCTATGAAAAGACGAAATCAACAAAGCTTTGTTCCAAGATACTTGATCCAAGTCAGGAAACACGAAACTAGCTTTTTAATTATTTTCTTTCTTTTTTAAAAAAACTATAATGCTGAAAGTTAAACATTTCATGGATTTATACAGGAATTTTACTTTTGTTGCTGTACTTTGTTTAATCTTACTGTTAAAGTGTTTTCTGAATGATTTGATTTTTTACAAAACACTTCTTTCAACTGGTTTTTCTATAAAAAAATATATTGTTTTATCAAGGTATCCGAAGTCTTTTCATCTTGTAAAGAATGTTACATTGATGCAGCTGAATTGAGGAAAACTGAATTGAAAATATTAGAGGAAGAACTGAAAAATATAAAAGAATTTGCTAAAGATAAAGATAAGGTTTTCTAGTCGTTGTCTTTTAACTAGTTTTAGTAATTCTTAAACTAATCTTCATTTTATGATCAATTTAATGAAACAAATAAATAACATATTGACAAAAGTTCAATATGCAGTGTGTTTCAGTGTAAAATACAAAATCAATTGAGGCAGTGAGAAGCAAAGAGATGTAAGTGGCAAAATTAAAAATTTGGAGATAACCAGTACACATGGTAGGCGAACCTCTCCTCTGTTTTGGTGCAAGAGATGGTACTAGTAGCCCTGGTAGTTGCTGCTATACAGCATGATTTAGAAAAAAAATCAATGAAAGCCTACCTAGGATGTTATCTTTAAACGTGTTTTACCCAAAACTTAAAAATGTCCACCTACATCACTTTGCTTCTCACTGTCTCAATTCCTGGTTGTGCAAAACCAGCAATTACAACAATATTATATCATCATTTTTGCTCGTGATTTTAGCCACTAGTTTTACATGTTGCCATTAGTTTACTCATTGCTTATTGTTTATTTCATCATTAATGATAACACCATATTTTCCTGCATATTATGCGCGGTGGCATAAAATCCGTCTTCATCATTAATGATAACACCATATTTTCCTGCATATTATGCGCGGCGGCATAAAATCCGTCTTCATCATTAATGATGACACCATATTTTCCTGCATATTATGCGCGATGGCATAAAATCCGTCTTTACCATGTCAAAAGACAAAGTAGTGTTAATTTAACATACAGTTTCAGTAAATAAATAAAAAATGTTACAAGGTTACAATTTTTAAAGAATAATCAAAACTAAATTTAAAAAAAAAAAGATTTCTTCTTCAAACTATCATGTAGTACCCTGATTACTTTCCGACAGGGTGTAAACGCAAAGAGTCAGTAGTTGGTATACAAACCAATAGGGCATATGAGACTGCTCCTTCTTTGCTAGTAAGACCTGTAAATATTACATAGCCTGAGTGGCGCAGCAAATGGGGGGCGGGTTTGGGTGAAAACACCCCAGAGGCATTGGTTTTAACATAAATGCAAATTCTAACATAGTAGTTTATGCATATGAAAGGGCTGTTTTGCTAAAAAAAAAAAAAAAAAACTTCAGGAGGTATTTTTTATCAGAAAATCCTCTCCAGAAGGTGTTTTTGATTTTAAAAAAACCTCTAGGAGGTTTTTCTTATTAAAAAAAACCAGTCCTCATAACAATATCAAAGGTGGCGCAGAATTGCATTTTTTATATTGTTCATTTTGAAAAATTTCCGGGAGGAGGCCCCTGGATTTCTCTTCTCCTTAAAATCTCCGAATATCATCTAAAACTATGTTTTTAGAACAACAGTTTTAAAAAAATTTTAAGAAAGAACCCCAAAAACCCCAAGCTCTTTAACGTAATTAGGGGGAAAATATAAAATTGTGTTTTTCAAGCTTCAATTTCGAAAAATGGCCGGGGAAAACATCCCCAGGCTTCTTTTCTGCCCTAACATTAACATAGATAGATGCACTTTAGAATGCATTTTTAAGACCATACAAATCGGAAAAAGCAGATGCTCTTTTTGATTTTTGTGCAAAATGCGATTTTTTTAATAATTTTTGTGCGATTTTTTTATAATTTTGTCTGGGACAAAAGGTTAAGTGTCCAGCAAGTTGTTCAGGCACGTCCCCCTCCCCTGTTGCTACGCCTCTGGCAAGCATAGTAAAAATTCTTTGTTCAATTTTTGCATTCAAATGTTTACATAATTATCATATTATAAAAATTGAATGAAAGAAAAATGTTTTTTTTCATAATTTTTTAATAAATTTGTGTTGTTTAAAAATTTTGTTACTTCATTAAGCAACCATTTGTGAATTGTAAAACTATGGAAACAATTCAACATTGATCAATGTAAGTATACATACATTAGGGTGCATCATACGCCCCAAAAAAATTTTTTTCCTTTACAAATTCTTTGTCCCCAAGCTATTTTTATTCTACATACAAAATTAATAATTTGTGTGAAATTTTTCACACTTTGAACAATATCTATGTATCCACCTGCCAACTGAAAGTTATGAAAACTCAGAAAAATAACACATTAAGAAAATTTTTACATTTGTTTAGTTACTGAAAGAATGATTTTACTTATTGAAGCAAATTTACAGTATATTTCATAATATTACTTTGTTAATTATTAAAGTTTGGCTTGAAAGTTAGTTTTTAATCAATTTTCCTCTTTTTGAGAAGATTTGGGAGTTGTTTTCGATCATGCTCAACTACTTGTAATATATTCTGGTAATGATCTTCAGTTTTGGCTGACATTAAAAAGTCATTGTTCAGCTTTTATTCCTCGCTCAGAACGTTTACTACATTTATTCCTTTCAAATTAGTTTTTTAAGTCTGAAATGAAGTACAATTTGGCCACTGTTTAACATCTTCCACCATGACTTCTGAATCTAACTTCAAAATTAAAAGTAAAAACCAGGAATCAATGCCAACAAAGTCAGACAGTGTTGATGATGAACGAATTTCTGTTGGAAACTTTGGTTTTCCAAATCCCATGCCAAGTGTGTTTTGGATCAGAAATACTAACTGGTCTAATGGCTAATATACTGTCAGCAAGAGCACGTCGGTTTGCTTTATCACTCTATAGTGCTAGAGGTACAGTTTCTTCTGTCAGATAGCAAAGGTAATTTTTAAAAGCATTAATTGCACTTTCAGAAATTTCCGAATTGATAATACTATATTTTATAAGTAAATGAAAGAAATCAAGTCATTCCATGGTGCATCGAAGACAGAAGTGCACGTCGTCCACCATGAACTGTATACCAAAGTGACGAAATTAACAAAATTTCTAAATTTTAAAACTTGTTGATGTGTAGTTATTGTTCCGGTTGGCAGTTCTTGGATTTGATGTTGAAATAAGCAAATTTTTATTGAATAAATGAATTTTGCCATCCATCGTGCTTTGTGTAAAGCTCCTGGGCGTTTAAAGTCGACTGCAGTTATCTCATTTGTATCGTTTATTGAGAATAGAAGACAAAGTTGAAAATATTCTAAGTAGTCACCTCTGCAAAACACAACATTTGATTTAGCTAATTTGATACATTGTTTTTGCACTCGTCAATTAATCTTTTTTGCGGACTCACTGAATGAACTGTCATCAAATTTGAATAAATCTATAGGTATATCAGGGTCACTCTCTTCCACAAACTGCAGCAGTGGCGCCGACTCCATAGGGCTTGAGGGGGCCCGAGCCCCCTCAAAAATTTGTTTTGGGGGCAGAGCCCCCTCAATAATTTAAGAACATAATTCGTCATATTATGGTTTCTAAAATCATAAAATTATGTTGGTATTTTTTACTTTCCTTGTTTGAACATAGTTACCTTGTAAAATGCATTCAGTAATGAATGAAATCAAATAACTATTACCGTAGTAAGCAGGTTAATTGAAAACGAGTGGTGTGAATAATGATAGTGTTACTGTGCTGAGAGCACTCATAGAATTTGTCCCAGTGCGCAAACCTTCATGTAAAGTCTTAGCCGGCAGGCAGCGCTCTAAAATTCCAGTTTTGATTGCCTTAGAGGTACGCCTGTGCAAATTTATTAATCCTCAATTTGTTTAATAAAGGGGGAAAAAACATTTATAAGCACTTTTTGGCATTTTCACCCAACTGTGCGGCCCCGTGACGGCGGCGCTCTCATCTAAGTGTTGCTAATCTGAAAAAAATATATCGGGGTTTGATTTGTATATTAAATGGAAGGCGTAATAGTTTTCTTCAATTATTAAGAGTTAATAAAGTAATCTGTATTAACTTTATTAACTCTATTAAAGCATTAACTTTGAGATATTATTTTTATTTAATGAACTCTGTGCCTCATTCATAGCAAGCTTAAATTAGTTATTTCACTAGTAGTAATCAAAGTGCAATCTTTTATGTTTTATTCTTTTAATGATAATTTAGATTTATTTAAATATCATTTCTATCTTTTCAGAGCTATATATTCACTGCTCTGTAATAGCTTGAAAGTATAATTATTACTGTAAATTAAATTAGCTTTTTACGAAAACACCATGCAGGTTATTTTCTTTTCTTCAAAGCCAAAAAATGTGTCGACTTGTAGAGTTTCTCAGAGTGTCGAATTACCGAGAGTCGAGTTTTCGAGGTTCCAATGTTGATCATATAAACCTAAAATGCTTTTAAAAAAACTTTAAAACTCACTTCTTTTTTTTCCTCAAATTTCAAAAATTTCCCTTGGCATATCTCTGGTGGCATATCCCCGTTATGCCACCTGCCCCCACATTTGTTATAAAACGGTGCCACTGAGAGTGCCTTTCCATGCAAGTCAAGTGCACTACTTTATATAGTGCCGTAGCCTAGCTACGGCACTGCACGGCTCCCTACAAAATAGAACTATAAAATTGTCCCTGACTTAAGACATGTGACATGATCTAATTGAAGCAGAAAATTTGTGTACCAATTTTTAGATTGTTTTATGTTGAAAACGCCATGTCACATATTGTTTGTTTGTATAAATTATGCATATAAATTATACACACAAGAAAATACGTAAGTTGGCATTTTCAAGGCACAAAAATCTAAACTTTTTTGGGGGGGGGGCTCCGTGGGATAACATGCCCGAGACCCTGGTGATGCCCGGCCCCCTCAATAATTTTTGCAAGTCGGCGCCTCTGAACTGCAGTAATGTATAATGTTTGCGAAATCTTTTAAACAGATATGTGTGGCGATTTCGATGCTTCAATTTTTAAATCGTCAGACACATGTGGCGATATAATTTTTCCAATGTGGTGACGGCAAGCTGACCACAGGAGAGCTTTACCCAAATGCTCTTGAGTAACTACACATGCTGCAGTTATATGTCCTGTATTAGAAGCAGTTGTGTCGAACGACATATTAACAGTTGAGTCAGAACAATTCCATGAATTTAGCAAATTAGTTGTTAATTAGCAATGATTCTCCGTTTTTTTTTTTGTCTGATCCTGGTGGATTTACTGCTATACCAAGAAGCTTAACTTCATATGAATTACCCATATAACTGCAAGCCTTTCTTCTGCAATATTTTGATTTGTTAAAGTTGGTAAGAGTTTAGAATCCCAGTGAAAAATTGCAAAATCATAACCGTTCCATTGATCCTTAGAAGCTTTGGCAATGTCTCTGACACTTGATCGTTTTGCTCTGTCTGTTGTTGCATATGATGATGAAATTTTGGATGAATCACCACCAGCTTCTACTATTAAAACTTTAGTGTATGAAGCTTGCTTGCTGGTGTCATTTTTAAACGTGTTGCTAATGATATAACATCAGGTCGTTTTATAATATCATGTGGAATAAAAGCATATGTACCAGTTCGTATTGTACGATGATGATTTCTGGCATTATGAGCATTATAAATCTGGTCTTTCAGATCTGTCTTATCACTTACACCACTATTTTCATCTCTTTCAATTTCATCAATAATAGCTGAATTAAAACTTGTATTGAAGTTGCTTGTTTCCATGGCTATTTTTTTCATAAAATACTGCTTTTGATATTTCATGCATTTCCCAACGCTTAACTTTTTGATGTAATATTTTATCATGTCAGCCAAAGGTTGCTAGACGATAACTTCTCATAGATTGAAGAAAAGCTAAATCTTCTGGATTTTTTATAAGGCATACTACATTTTTAAACCGTAATGAAAATGTTTTAGCTATTTCTTCTTCCACTTTCTTTACTTTATTAGTGGAATTTGTTGTATTTCTTCTTTGAAGAGGAATTGCTTTTAATTTTGTGTTGTCTTCATAAAGTTTTAGTATTTTCTCACAGGATTTACATTCAGTAATCATTGGAATGTTTGCTTTTGCATAGAAATCGGATATTTTTGACAAGACAAGTTTTGAAGACTCCCATTTGGTAAGATTATGATCGGCACCTTTCTCAATATGATACATCAAGCAGCGAAGCACTTGCAAGCTAGTGGGTAAACGTGAACCCTTAAATTCTGAGTCCTCTTGAGTTATTCCACTTCCAAGTCCAAATACCATTCAAAATTGTCTGGTTTTGACTTTTACCTTTTATACAGATGAACAAGGCTTTCTTTGTGGAGAAAATGTCACTGATTCAACAGCAGCTGATTCACTCATGTTCATTAAAAGTTTTTAAAATATGTTACTTTCAAAAATTCATGCACCTTATGAATTAAAATAGAATAGATTAACTTGTTTAAGTGGTTTACCACATACATATGCATAGAATAACAAGAAGAAAACTTAAAGAACTAGCATTAGTAGTTGTATGATAGAAGAAAATAGTAGAAAGTTAAAAACAAATAGTGAACGTGAACAGTGAACAGTTACAAGAGATGTTATGTAAAGTTACTGAAAATATATGGTAACAGTTAAGATTAACACAGGTACAATGTAAATTAAATAATTATTTCCCAGTATTACACTTTGAGTCACTTTTGATGTTATAATTGTTCATTTACCTTAAAAAAAGAAACTTCTTGCTTGAGGTGGGATACCTAAATTAATTTTGATTTTCATAAAAATTCACAGGAATGCTATGTAGTGGTATGAGAACATTTTTAAATTAGGGACAAAACAATTTTAGACTAGTTGGGCAAATGATGCACCCTAACATACATATAAATCGTTTTCATATGTTTCATATTGTAATAATTTAAGATTCGTTTTTCTAATTTTAACGTTTTTAATACTTAAATAAGATTTTCAGGTCAGATTTTTAAGATTTAATATGCATTAGGGTTTTACTTGCGAACTGGTGTTAACATGTATATTCATTACATTATCTCTTTATTTTTTTTAGTTCTTAACAGCTTTGCGAAAATGCGAAGACTTCTTTAGTAGTGCCACTATTAAAAAGCAGAGAGAAAGTGAAAAATATAAAGATGAGCTAAGACTCTTAGGAGGGAAAAAGAAGAAACTTTCCAAGCATGTTTCATTTGACTTCTCATCCTTTTTTGGATCAGAATCACAAGAAAATTTAAAGACTGAAGTAATACAAAATAATTTCATAAAATTGTATTTAATATTTTAGTCTTTAAAAATTATGTTTTCATTTTGTATTTTAATTCAGGTTGTGATGCATTACTAGAGATTTCGGAATTCTATATCCTAATGCAGGACTGTTGTAAACTATTTTAATCTGAAAAAAAAAAAGTAAATAAAATAAAATTACATTTTTCATTGACTCAAGTTTTATACAAATGGTAAAAATAACTTCTAACGCAATTGTTAAAAGTAATTTTCACTTCAAATGTTTCTTAGTGCATTTACTTGAAATGAAGATGCGTGAGGCAAAGGGATATAAGTGCTAAAATTAAAAACTTGGAGATGACCAGAGCAAATGGTAGATGAACTTCTCCTCTGTTTTGGAGCAAGAGCTAGTACTAGTAGACCTAGTAGGTCAGGCTATAGAGCATGATTTAGAAAACCTTATCAATAAAAGCCTACTTAGGGATACAACTTTAAACTCGTTTTACTCAAAACTTTATTAAGCCCACTTACAGCCCTTTATTTCTCACTGCCTCACATGAGCAAGAATTGCTAAACCTTTTTAATTGATTAGTCATTTTTGAACCGAAAAACATTATTTCGCGTTAACCCTGAAAAATGATTTTTTTTCTTCTAATATACTAAGCTATAAAATTGCTGAACTGAATAAGCTGTATTTTTTTTTTTTTTTCACAGGCTTCTGAAGTTTTAGGAATTTGCAAAGAGATGTTATATACTATTCTGGATGTGATGGAAGTTGAAATCAGGGACATGACTCTTGCTAAGCAGCAACTTAAAAGGCGTGAAACTAATGTTTCAGATAAATCTCCGAAACAGGTTTTTATTCAGTTTATGTTTATTTGCAACCAAACAGAAGCGGATTAAGTGAAGTGGGGGCGTAAAGCGGTAAGAATTTTGGGGCTCTCCAAACTTTAGTAAAAAATAGAAGTTCCTATAAAATAAAATTTTAAATTTTAAAAGCAATGTCATTACACAAAATTTTTTATTTAAATACCTTATATGAATTTTCGTCGTGTTTTATTGGTAGAAAAATCATGATTTTTTTATTAATGTCCATGCGGTTTAACATCTCCTGCTCTATGTATAAAATAGCTTAAGTTATTCAGTCTGTTTTCTCCCATTTTATTTGGTAAATAAATTTTTACTCGTTTTCGAAACTGAAAAAAAAAAAAATGTTCTCCAAATGCATTCCTTAATGGAATTGTTAAAAAAGCTTTCAACGATGTTTCCATGCTCAGAAATGTACAAAATATATCTTTAGTTGCTTGATAAATGTGATAACAGGAGAGACCTAATATGTCTGGACTTTCTGATGTTGTTTTAAAGGTTTCCTCTTTTTTTTTTTTTTTGAGAAACATAATAAATTGATCAAATTCATCTTCCAAAGTGCAAACATCAATCCATTTCTGTACATTTCCTTTAACATTTATTTTTAAATCAATCCCCGGCTGAAAAAAAAAAGAAAAAAAAAACTGGTTTGTTTAGTTTCAGTGGTAAAATCTAAAACCAACGTACTTAAGCTTTAGATTCTAGCTCAACTTTGGGGCCTTATGGCATCGTAATTCAAAATAGCGGCAAAACAAATTTGTGGTCTAATAAACCGGACCTCTTGAGCCTATTGGTATATCAGTCCCCTGCTTTGGCTATAAAAAAAAAAAAAAAAAAAAAAACTCGTTGGTAATATTTAAAACCTATGAACTCTTATTTTAGATTCAAACCCAACTTCCGGGCCCTGCACCATCACGGGGCCCCACGCGGCCGCGTAGTTTGCTTATTGTTAGAACCGCCACTGCAACCAAAGGCCCCCCCCCCAAACTGAAAATTTTGAAAAGTTGGGGAGTTCTCAATTAACTGAATGAATTTCCCAATTTTTCGAATCATTAAGTACAAGCATGCGCAGATTAAATGCATAATATCAAATGAGAAGAAACGTTAGTCATCATCAAAAGTAAACTTTATAAAATCTGAAAAAAGAATATCAAGGTTGTGAAATTGCTGTATCGTCAGTGAAAATGGCTGAACAAAGAATTTTTGGGAGGCCACGGTGACCTCCTGTGACTTACCATTGGAGTACCCCTGCTTGTAACTTTTTGCATGTGATTTACTGACTTTAACTAATTTTAAATTTGTTTGAAATATAAGGACGTTTTAAACTGTTTTAATCAAATAAAACTTTAAAAATTTACCCTATTTTTGCATGTAATGAAATGACTAAAGTTGCCAATATAATTTAATATCATAAAACACTTGTCATTAAACATGCATTTTTGTGAGAAATATCAAATGTTTTTATTGATTAATGTTCTTGTTTGTTATTTTTACTTTTTTTCAGAAAGGTATTTTTATATATTTTTTAAATATATTTATGCTTATTTTGTTATAGATATATGATCCTTCGGAACTAAAGGCAAAATTTACAGCAAAAGAGATTGCTTTGTTGGAAGCTTTTGAGGAAGAAATGTTTCAATCTGAAAATTCAAAAGTAAAACTATTATAACTTAAAACTATACCGTTAAAACTGAAATAAATAAATCACTATTGCAGCTGATTATTAAGGCAGACTTATTTCATAGAGGAAATCTATTAGTAATTTGTATAAAAATATTCTGCGAATGTAATGTTTAAAATGTTGCTGTTTTTACAATGTTTGTTGCACCATAAAATTATTTTAACGTAGAACTCCAAATTAAATTAAATTTCTTGTGTTAGTTTTCCTTTTTGCA
Source organism: Uloborus diversus (assembly GCF_026930045.1). Lineage (NCBI taxonomy): Eukaryota > Metazoa > Arthropoda > Arachnida > Araneae > Uloboridae > Uloborus > Uloborus diversus. The sequence continues at coordinate 15,596,809 of NC_072735.1, forward strand.
TTAAATAAGAACATGTCACAATTTGATTTGATTCAAAGCTCTTTTTTTCTCCCTTTGATTTCTTCAAAAATTTTCTTCTTCTTATTATTATTTTATTTGATAGATATATTTTCTTTATTTGGCCTATTAAAGGTGCATTGATTTTTTGTCTGGTATTTGTTTTATAGAATGCTCGAGTTCTTCAACACTGTGAGGATCAGTATGTAAAATATATTGAAGCAAGAAAGGAAAGCATTCCATTAGCGAAAAATGATCTTCAGCATTTAAGTATTATTGAAGAAGATGCCATTTCAGAGGTACAAATAATATAGTTATTTACTGTCTTATTCATCTGTGTATTTTAGCTCACAAAAATCAGCAAACTGCTAGGGAGATGCAATTTCATAAAATATGCGGTTTTATGGTTAAAACTGAACTCTCAGAGAAGTGGTTTTAAGTTTCCTTTTTGGAATATTAAAATAAAACTTTTTGTGTTTAATTTTCAATTAATTAATGTCTCAATTGTATTAAATTCCTGAAATCCATTGCAATAGGATAGCTCCAATCTGCATGTCCTGTGAATGTTTTGGTATGGTTATCACACTATTTGGTCATAATATACTGAATGAATAAATTCATAAGCCAAAAAAAAAAAAATAATAATAATAATAATAATAACAATTTGAGCAATTTTCCAAACATTCAAAATAAAGGTGAGACATTATTGAATACCTTTTATAAATTAGTTAACTCCAAAAAGCTTTTCTTCATAGACTATAGAATTATCAATTTTTTTTGTTTGTTAAGTGTTAATACTTCATTTTCTGTTTCAATACAAATTTATGTAAAATCCTACCCCAGAAGTCATTTTTTTCTTCTTTTCAGGTTAGGCCAGATCTCCAACCCTTCTGGATTTTGCAGAAACTTTCTGTATTTAACTATATCTCCACCCTTCTACATGTTTGATAAAATCTTCCCCATTTTCCCTTCCCAGTTTTAAATGAATTCATTTCTTAATTCACACCTATTCAAAAGCCTTCCCTTCCCAGTTTTAAATGAATTCATTTCTTAATTCACACCTATTCAAAAGCCAAGACAGTTTTAGACATTTTAGTTCTGAAGTAATAATGTCATGACCATGAGGGCCTAAGGGTTGGCATGCAAGTGGGGGCTCAAGCCTCCCCCCTCTCAAAATTAGAACTTCCTTGCGCTTAGTACTTTTTTTCTTTGCAAAAATGTAAAAACATTTATTCTCCAGCCATTAATGAATAAGTTATTAAAAAAGGTTAAATTTTAATAGCTCTAATCTGTATTGAAATCGGTTTCCATGGGGAAAATATCTCACCCCCCCCCCCCCCCCGTTAAAATTTTGCATATCGGTGCCCATAGTCATGACTGGAGTGAACTTTGCTGTGATACAATGCGCTCTGCACTTATTAAATCTTAGTTTGTGCTTGCACAGAATTTTATTTCAATGTATTTCTGCTTACTGCAGAATTGTGGGAAGTGAAAAAGCTGATACACTGCCTGAGAATGGAGCGTAGGTTGAATAACGAATGAATTGTCCACTTTCCTTCCATACAACTAAATTATTTGTTAACCTGATCTTCAGGAAAATTCTTTTTGCAATATATGATGCAAAGTGCTCCTAACAAGGGATATAATCAGAGTGATAGATTCCCAGAATGTTCTTTATGTGACTCTAAAAAACCAACAACTTTTGAATATTTAGGAAGTTGTATTGTGCTATCTCATTATGAGGACATTGTTGAAAAGTACTCAAGCACTCGTGAACTAATGACTTAGGCGCTAACGTTCAACAATTGTAAAAGAATGAAAAATTACTAAATTTAATTTATAAACTGTGAACCAGATGATATCATCAGCATTCACCAGCTATCATAATTATAACTTAATAGAAGGCCCTGGTTGCCTGATCAGTAAGGTATCACACTGGTGACTGGAGGGTCCCAGATTTGATCCTAGCTGGTTGAAGATCCGCTGTCTTCATTAATGGTGCTTGCGGGGGGAATTTAAAATGCTCATGGTCACGAAGTCCTTTAAGTGAAACAATACCTCTGGGGGTGCTGAATCAGTGATTGCTTGATTTCTGGTCTGGATCAAAAAATAATAGTGTTATTTGCTAGAAATTATAATCAGGACTTTTACCAGCATTTATATTAATTTGCTACTTGTCTATAGTGCTTTAAAACAGTTTAAAAAAAGCCTTTAAAAATCTTTTATATTTCATCTAGGCTTCAAAAGTTATTTTTTTCTTAAAGAAGATGTTAGAAGAAACGCTCCAAAGAGTTACATACGAAATTGCTGAACTAGAAAGTAATCGTGTAGAAATTTTTAAAATCAAGGAGCAGAATAATATTACAGTCAGTATTTTTTTAAGTGTTATAACATTACTGCATTTAACCCTTATTTTCAATGATGTTCACTATATAAGTCTATTGTTTATAATAATAGCTTTTTTAAAAATCACAGGCACCTGAAATCATTAAGAAGTATGAAGAAATTGTAACTTCTTCTCTTGAAAATAAAAAAGACGCATCTTCACACATTATTTTGAGTCTGCAATTTTTGAAGACAAGTGAAGAAAAGTTGAAAAATAAGGTAGTTTCATAACTGTTTAATAGTTCTTAATATCAGGGATTTTAACTAACTCATATTGAAATAATAAAGTTAAATTAATAACTGAAAATAAGTTGTTGTTTTTATCTTAATATTGAATTCATGTATTTGGGAAAATCTCAATTAGTTTTTTTTCATTTTGCTTTTATGTCCCATTTTCCTTTTTTTAAACTGAAAACATTTTTCACTCCTTGATTTAACTGCAATTCAAAACTGCTTTTATATTGCCATCCCATGCTCTCATTTTTTCATCATGCGTGATACTTTTACCACTGCTTGCACTATACTGCTGTGCTAAGCACAGATGTGGTATATGCACATTTTATCAAAATTGAGTTATTGTCACCAGGTGATCGTTAATAATTTAATTTACCTAAATCTCAAGTTTTTTGGCGATTTGTGAACGCGAAATATAAAAAAAAGCTTTAAGAAAAAAGTCGTAACTGCAAATTTGCTTAGTTTGCTAAGGCAATTTGAACGTAAGTGACAAATACTAAGCCTTTAAAGTGGTATCTGCGCAGTTACCACTTTTTCCTTAGTAATTTGTAGATACGACTTTTATACCTTAGTAAAGCAGCATATTTAATAATGTAGCAGTTTATTGTGACACAGAATATTAAAATTAGTTTACCGTTGAATATTTGATACAGGTTGATAAAAAAACTAATACAACTTTGCATAGTTGTTAAAGTAAATATTCAGCTTTTTCTATTTAAATGGTTATTTAAAATGCAAATTCTAAACATGAAATCCATGTAAAATATTCATATCTAATTCTTTCATGCAAAAAAAAACCGCATTTCATTCTACGGCCAGAAATATTTTTATTTAAGTATCGTCTGCTATCAAAATTATCTTCATGCTCGATAAAAATGAATCTAGAAAATAAAACATTTTAAAAAACACATTCTTTGAATATAAAAAACAAAAAATTGTTATGGATTACAGTTTTAACTGTCCAGAGTTTTGAAAATGGTATCTTTCAGAAGGTAGATTCTGTTAAATTTGTATTAACAAAATAAAGCGAAACAGGTAAGTCCAAAGAAAGCAGATGTTTTCAGTATTATTTAATGATACATTGAGCACGTTTTACTAAGCTATTTTTGTCGTATCTATGCAGATACCCCTAAAAATGCTAAGTAATTATCACTTTCGGTGAAAATAGCTTAGTATATGAAAAGGTTTTGAAAAGAAAATTTGTCGTAACTACATTTATTAATTTTAATTTAAGATTTTTACAAAAATACTCTCTTATGGTTTTTAGATAAGTTGTTTACGAAACAACAACCGCAAGCTGAGCATTTAATTAAGTCATAAATCAAAGAAACGAGTAGTAAAACTTTAATCATCAATTTCTCATTTTGAGCTCTACTGCAGATACCACATCTGTGCTTAGCATGGCAGTATACTCCATTTATTGCACTAGAGCAGAAATTGCTGAATAGGGAAACAGACATCACCGAATAATTGCAGGTGACTTACAGAATGACTTAAAATGAACAGGATCGATGCAAAACAATTTCATGAAGTAAATACCCTCTTCTGAATATTGTGAGAGAGGAAGAGTATATTTCAATGATTTAAAGACAACACCATAAATAACTTCACATTTTACTATGTGTTTTTATGAACTTGTAAAATGCATAGTTATTCCTTAACTTTCCCCGTGAGCTGAAGATCTGTAACAGAGCATTGTAAAACATTTCGCTGTTGGGCTACATTGTGTAGTCTACTTTTCATTAATATAACACATCAAGCCACAGTGAGTGCGGAAGTCATCCTGATAGTTGAAGGTGATCCGCGGCGCAGTTTATTATCTGTCTTCATATCAGTTTATGGCTTAACTATGTGACTCCTTATTTGTCTGTACTAGTTTCTTAAATTTATGTCATTTTACGTAGAAAAACTTTGCTGTATCCAGCATCTTCAACTGAAGCAATACTTTTACCATCATAGTCAAACTTTTCTTGAGCATCTTGTTCATGCCTCAGATTGTAAGTACTCTCCATAGTAGAGTGACAATGAATGTTAAAATAAAAGGCAAGCAGAGTTGTTGAGCAATAACATGTTGTTGGCTTGTATTAATCAATCCATTTTGTGGCCAAACAGATTCTTGCAACTGAGAAAAAATGCATGTCTGGGCTAAAAGAATAAATTAGTGTTGGTTTAATTCTCTTGGGGGGGGGGGGGACTCTGAGGTAGACTAAGGAAAATTTATAAAAAATGAAGACTAAACGTACAGTCTTGAGCAAAGAAGAGACCAAGAGGACATGATTCAGCTGTTTAAATTTATTAAAACGAAAGATGTTACGGGGCTAAAGCTTAGCACTGAAAACAGGACAAGGGGTCATTGTTTTAAGCTATTTAAATCTCAGGCTAACATGGATATTAGAAAAAATTATTATTTTAGCAGGGTAGTGGAACCTTGGAACAGCTTACCAGAAGAGGTGGTAATGAGCAAAGGAGTAGACAGTTTTAAGAGGGCCATTGATCTTCACTGGGGATTGTAAATTGACTAGGACCAGTCTAGCTGGGCCCAGAGCCTGTTACTGGTCGTCACTTTTGTATTTGTATTTGTACTAAAACCAGCTAACAGTTTTTTCCTCAACAAATTATACATTGAAATGCATAGAAATTCTCCAAGAACATTATTAAAATATAAAAAATTCTCCTATGAGTTTTAATTTCAAAAATAAATTAAAAATGACATTAAAAAATGGAGGCAATGAGATAAGAAAACACTCCAAAGATAAGAAAAAAAAATGAATTAAAAACACCACTTTTCCCAACTAAAACTTTTGGAAAAATTGAATAAGAGTGCTATTTTAAAACTTAAAGCAGTATTAAATAAGTCAAATTCAGCCTGCATATAACAGTATTAAAACATAATTAAAAGTCATTTAAAATAAATATGGCTGAACCCCCCCCCCCCCCTCCCCAAATGTAATGTTCAATAATAGCTGAGAACATTTTCTGTGACTTGATTTACTCTTCAGTCTGTGCACAGTGTTGACTTAATGTTAACTGAATTTGTATGCATTTTGTTATTTAAAAAACGTTTTTTTTTTTTTTTAAGGTTCTGGAAGTGATTGCCTTCTGCCAAAAACTTTTATTAAAAATAATGAATGATTTGGGAAGGGATGTGAGTCATTATGAAAAAGAACTAGAGAATCTCAAAGAATTTGGATTTAGTGATCTTGAAGAAGACGATGCAAAGCTTTCAGAAGTGTGTAAAAAATTTTTGTTACATAAAGCTAATGTTTTAGTAGTCAAAAGAATATTATTTATTTTTCAATGTGGAAAGTTCTTTGACTGAGAAGTTTTAATTCATTTTAGTGTAATGAACAACTTGTCTTATTGAACTGCATTTTTTCCCCATATAGGATGAAAAAGCTGTGAAAGCTTCTAAAATGATTTTAAGTGTTGCTATTGGAAGAAGAAAAAAACTATTGCGGTCTATAGACTTGGAATTGAAATTTCTCAAAGGGCGCACTGAAAATTTTAAAAGCCAAGTTTGTTATATGTTTTTTTGGATCCAATAAAAATCTCTCTTTAGATTGCTTCTTTCATCATTTTTTTATTAGCAATTTTAAAAATACCACTTTTGGAAAAACAAAATTTGCTGTAAGCAAGGTTGGCAAGGTTTTGGACACTACAGTAAAAACCACGGTAAAAACAATATTTTTATTGTTCTGTCCAAAACTGTCCTAAACTGTGCTTTTAGAGAAATTGTATTTTGTGAGAAAATATCAAAAACAGAATAAAATGTATAAAAATAATGTTTTACATTGAACATTTATTCAATGCGAACATTAAACTTATTTATGCAGCTGATTATATCTAGTTACATAGAAGTTGAATTCTTGATTAAAATTTTCATTTTGTATGCATAGGTTATATATTGATCTTTTCTTATTTATCTATTACTATTTTTTTTTTGGTAATTAGTAACCTAATTTTCTTATATTTATGCATGTGTACAAATTAAAGTAGTAAAAATATAGTGCAATAATTGACTTAAATGCAATAAACGTCTATTTTCACTGAAGAAAAACTATATACATGTTTGAGTCCCTTTTAGAGCTTTATGTAGATTGTCTTCTCTTGACTATGGTGCCATTTCATGATCTAAAACTAGAATACCATCAATATACTTTAGTAAACGCCAATAATCTGTTTCTGAAAACCATCAAGCTACTATAGTTTGTGTTTATTGCATTAGCAGAATTATTTCATTAAAAGTATGAAATAAAAAAAAGAAATTGCACAAGTTTTGAAAAAATTAAATGCTTACATTTATTTATGAAATTAATGTCTTTTAATTTATGATTCATAAAGAATTTTTTTCAAAATATCGTGTAGAACTTACTTTATGCAGATCCAATTTAAAAAATATTAAGTTTTTTTTTTTTTTTTTGTACTTAAATATTATAATTCAAGTTATAAATGGAACTTTTTATAAAATGTTTTTTAAATTAACATTTCAGAGGAAAATATTATCAAATACTCATTAACGCACCATTAAAGCACTGCCAGGTAAAAGTTTGCCCCAACTATATTTGTTTTTACCTCACACCTCAAGCCCTCCAAACAACTGTTTTAGTTTTTATCTAAATAAGTTTTTTTTTCCTTCTTTTTTCTTTTTTTTTTTACAGTGTTTATTTATCAATCAATATGTAATTAAGTTGCCTTCCCAAGCATATGTTCTAGAAAATGAGAAGAATTTTTATTTATGTTTGTATCTACATGTATATTTTTGTAAGTAGTGATATAATTGGATGTAATGTCTCTTTAGGTCACTACCTTGTTTCCAAATTGGTGTGAACGCTTTTTAAGATTTATTAATGCTACAAAGGAAGACATGAAGATGCTTACAAAAGTTTCTGAACACTCTGTTGATGTTGCAAATAAAAGTGGATCAAAAATTAAGGTATTCAATTTTAATGCATGAAGCTTTTAAAATTTACTTCTTGCTGCCTAGATATAATTCTTTTATTTTCTTTTATGACAAAAAAAAAAAAAAAAAAAAACCTTGATCTCAAATTTTCTGTCATATTTTATGTTAATTTCAAATTTAGACCCCCCCTACAATATTGAAGCCAATTTAATCATTATTTTAAAATTAAAATCATTTTTTAATAATGAGAAAATTTTTCTGATTATTTTGAAATTAATATTGTTTTTTATATACCTATTATTGTTTTTAGACAAATAACTCTGCAGAACTTTCTTCTAATAACGACCAAGGTACATTTCATAAAGTTGGCTTGTATAAAGATCTTTTAAAATCTTTGGAAGAAGAAAAGAGGAATCAGGTTTGGTTTTATAACTTTTTTATTGTTTTATATTTACAGTACAACTTCAATGTAATGATACCGAATTTAACAATAAATATCTCTGGTCTGGATTAGACTGCATTGAATGCCTATATTCCTTGATTTAATGATATCCTTGATATTACAATAACTTTTTCCAGTCCCTTGACAATTGTTAAATTGAGGTTATATTGTATATTTGAAAATGGTGTAATACTGTAAGCTACTTAACAATTCATAGAACTAAAGTCAGACTTAATTTTGTACCGGGTATCCGCAAACCTGATACGAGAAAGTGATTTCAACCATGATCAAATTTGGTCGAAGAAAATCGTGGTTTTAAGCAAAAAATATTCAAAAATTTTGGAAACTGAAAACTGGTCCTGGATTATTGGCTCTAGATCATACATGCTTTCCAAATTTTATGAATTGGGCTAAAAATTTTCGCTTTTTAGCCGTTTTTTACGTTTTTGTGTGTCAGTCACGATTTTTTACATGTTTCAAAATCTGATTGCATCTGCTTCAATAAAACTTGCTTGTTTTTAGCCGAAGGTTTGCTTCATTACTTTTTTGTGGAGAATTTTATAAACTACTTTATGCAGCATGTTAAATTACAATAACTACAAGAGCATAAATTAATGAAATGAAAATTTTGCAATAAGCAATGCAATATCTTTCAACTTAAATCAAAACTTTGTTCCAAAAACTCTCTCCCCCATCGTTTGGCTACAGTGTTGATTTATTGATTATAATCTGATGCTTATAAATTAATATTCATATATAGTAACATGTATGCACTTTCATTTATTTAAAGCTTAATAACAACATTCATGTATATTAACTGGATAATGTATATATGTACACTTCTACTTTTTTTCCTTTTACTTTTAATTATAAAATTTAGAATTTTATTCTTTAAAATAACCATTCAGACTTGTATATTTTATGAATCATATTTGCAATACACATTTTTTTCTTTTTTACAAATTAAAAAAATATATATATATTATATTTCTACATCATATACTTTTCTCCCACAGCCTTTATACTGTACTTCTAGCTGGAATAATGTGCTTCTTAGGTCCTTTTTAATAAATGAGTTGGAACTGGCTGAAGTGAAATATAACAAGCAAAGAAAGACTCATAGTATTGGAAAAAATAGCAATTCTGTTGTAAGTTCTCAAAAGTAAACTTATCTGTTAGACTTCAATTTTTTGTTTGCTTTCAAGTGATTTGAAATAGAATCAATCTTCAAAACAAAACAGAATCTTTTGTGTTTTTGCATGTATCATTTTATAAACTTTGCATTCTATGACATTGCTTGACAATCAGCGAGAGTCTGCAGGCATAGTACAGACTCTCACTGGTGAGGTAAATTTATTTTATCCACCAGTTTCAATTTATTTTATCTCAGATTCAATGAGATGACATATTCCTCCAGCTCGACTGTTCCCTATTTCAGACTGATGAGTCCTTGACAAGGAAGAAACTGTAGTCTAACCCTTATTGTTTAGCTGAGATTAATGAATGAATGAACTTATTTAAGTGTACCACCGATTATTATTAGTAGGGAAGAAAAAAACAAGGGCCATACAATCATGTTTTAAATATGTAGATAATTTTTATTGTTCTTTGTTAGCATTATTTTTGAACTCTAGAAAGATAGAAAATTGCCCTATACCTACAAAGACTAAAGAGGCCAAAGTGGCCCCTTCTGATTTTTTGAGTGAATTCTTTGAAAAAAAAAATTCCCGAGTGCGTCTTCATATCCCATGTACTAGGGTTGGACAAAAAGATGGAAACACCTTGTGAAATGCTTGCTTAAACATAATAGTTGATTCTAGATGAGCATGTAGGTTGCACGGCTATATTTTCTCACTAACGGCATCTGTACAATGTCCTTAATACGTAGTTAGTGTCGGTCGGTGTCAGAATAGTGTTCTGTGTAGTAGGGTAGGCCAAAAAAACTTATTTTTTTGTATTGAAGTTGTAATAGCGCGGAAAAATTGCAAATTATGAAGACAAACAAAGGAAGAAAAGAATTTTGGAAATTGATTGACATCTTCCGTTCACGCATGAGCCCTAAAATTTGACAAAATATGAAAAAAACACCATTTTTGCGAATTTTTAAAAATTTTTTTAATTAGATGTTTTTTTAATGTAATAGTTTGTAACATCTTTAAACAGAGCCTCAAAACATTGTATTTAAATTTGGTTTCGATCAGCTAATACCTTCTGGTCACTCATAAGCTCCAAAATTTCCCAAAATAATGAAAAAGTTTCATTTTTATGGGTTTTTGGTATTTGATGAATAATCAATATTTAAATGTAATAGACGAAGTATTTTTTCAGTAGAACTGAAAATAAGATAGAAAATAATTATTGTTTTAGTCAGGCAGACAAAGTTACTGATCTGGGGGTCTTAATAAGTCAGGATTTAAAGTTTAGCCAACAGTGCAGCATTGCTAGTAACAAGGCCAATAAGATGCTTGGGTTTATCAATAGATCTATTTCAAACAAATCTAAAGAAGTTCTTCTGCCCTTATATAGAAGTTTGGTAAGACCTCATTTGGAGTATGCTGTTCAGTTTTGGTCTCCTTATCTTAAGGGGGTCCAGGACACAAAAATCGTCAAATTTTGCAATTTTTTTTTTATCATTTAAAAAATTACTCCTTTTCTTCTGCTTAAAAGAACATTTGAATCGTGTTTCAATCTTTATTAGAACAAAAGATATAATTCTTTTTGTTGCCTGCACCTAACTAATGTGTACTGGACTTCAAAACTTTAAACGCGTTTTTCTCCATGACGCAATTTTTCCCGATTTCTTGCATTCAAACTCTTATAAGTCAAGAACCAATGAAGATAAAGTAATGAAATGTAGAGCATGTCTTTTTCAAACAGTTTACTTAATTTTTTATTTGGCAATTTTGAAAAAAACGTTTACTGCAAAAAATATGGTTTTTTTTAAAAAAAAGTATTTTCGAATTTTTCGAAATTTTTCTTCAAATATTTTTAATTTTTTATTGAATCAATATTTTTAAAATCGCCGAATAAAAATTAAAGCTTAGATATTTGTGCATACTTTTTCGAAAAAAAAATTGAAAATTGACCAACAATATTTTGAGTTATAGCAATTTAAAGCAACCCCATTTTTTTTTAAAAACAAATTAAATTTAAATTAAAAAAAGATTTTTTTTCATATTTATTTTGTGATTTTGCTTATCAATTAAATGGTGAATCAGTGTAAATAAATTCAAAACTCGAAAGTATATAATAAAAAAAATTTCAAAATGTGTCCTGTACCACCTTAAGAAAGACATTAATGTAATGCAAACATTTTCGATGCTTCTTATAATTCGGGGACAGTGCCAGAGGACTGGAAGCTGGCTAACATTACACCACTCTTCAAGAAAGGGTCTAAAGGGAGTGCGGGAAATTATAGACCTGTGAGTCTAACTTCGGTGGTTTGCACAATTTTTGAAACATTGATGAAAATTAAGATAGTAAATTTTCTAGAGACTAATAATCTATTGACTAGTTTTCAGTACGGTTTCAGGAAAAGTAAATCGTGTGCAACTAATTTATTACATTTCTATGACAAAGTTACCATGGCTTTGGACAATAAGAAGCCTGTAGATGTTGTTTACATTGATTTTCTTAAAGCTTTTGATAAGGTACCACATGTTGCTCTACTTTGCAAATTGGCTGATATAGGAATAGGAGGGAAAACTTTCATTTCAGTAAAAAACTGGCTGACCGGAAGGAAACAAAGAGTAGTTGTAAGGGGAAATTATTCTAATCGGAGTGAGGTCTTAAGCGGGGTTCCTCAAGGATCAGTGTTAGGGCCTGTTTTGTTCATTGTCTTTATGAACGATATTCACAAAAATATTTCTGAGAACATGAATTGTTTTGCTGATGATGTCAAAGTTATGGGGACTGTAGAAAATGAAGAACAAGCAAATCAGCTGCAAGAGGATCTAGATCATATTACGAAGTGGGCTGATAAATGGGGTATGGCTGTTAATGTTGGGAAATGTCAAGTGCTACATTTAGGGCATGGAAATAAGTGTACAAGCTATTATTTGCAAGGTTCAGTCATTAGTCAGGCAGACAAAGTTACTGATCTGGGGGTCTTAATAAGTCAGGATTTAAAGTTTAGCCAGCAGTGCAGCATTGCTAGCAACAAAGCCAATAAGATGCTTGGGTTTATCAATAGATCTATTTCAAATAAATCTAAAGAAGTTCTTCTGCCCTTATATAGAAGTTTGGTAAGACCCCATTTGGAGTATGCTGTTCAATTTTGGTCTCCTTATCTTAAGAAAGACATTAATGTATTGGAAAGGGTTCAAAGGCGAGCTACAAGGCTAATAAGTGGACTTTCCCACTTAGATTATGATTCCAGGCTTAGAAGGCTAAAAATGTACAGTCTTGAGCAAAGAAGAGACCGAGGGGACATGATTCAGCTGTTTAAATTTATTAAAACGAAAGATGTTACCGGGCTAAAGTTTAGCACTGAAAACAGGACAAGGGGTCATTGTTTTAAGCTATTTAAATCTCAGGCTAACATGGATATTAGGAAAAATTATTATTTAGCAGGGTAGTGGAACCTTGGAACAGCTTACCGGAAGAGGTGGTAATGAGCAAAGGAGTAGACAGTTTTAAGAGGGCCATTGATCTTCACTGGGGATTGTAAATTGACTAGGACCAGCCTAGCTGGGCCCAGAGCCTGTTGCTGGTCGTCACTTTTGTATTTGTATTTGTAAATTGATTAGGACCAGTCTAGCTGGGCCCAGAGCCTGTTGCTGGTCGTCACTTTTGTATTTGTATAATGTATTTTTTACATAGTTTTAATGCTATGCATAATTCTTTAAGTAATTTGGGGCCCCTTAGTCTTCCTAAGGGATCCCAAATTAATGGGGCTGGGGGCCCAGGCCTAGTTGGCTTGTGCATTAATAAGACTATGAGTGATTTTATATTGACATGACAGAATGTAAAAGTTATTTGTTTCCAAGAGCAATGAAAATCCCTACCATGTTCAATCAACAGTATATAGCATTTTAAGTTTAAAGCAGGTGCAAAACATGGAAGGTAATGATGAAACTAGATTAAATAACTCTTAATGTTACAACAGGTCGAAGAAACAGGTCGAATTTCTCTGTCTTTATTGTAGAAAGCGTTATGGCCCACTGTGGCCCTTTGCTCCTTTCTCGGTGTATGGTTCAATATTTACACGTCTGTGAACCTAATAACTAAATCATTAGCTAAGCATTGAAGTCAGGTCATATAATGAAAAGTCAGAAAGTTGCATTAAGTTCAGTTAGTTATTGTTTGATTTATTGAAAAACAAAATACAAGAGGGGTTGCTACGCAGGCCCCTTCCTCTTTCTAATTCTACCTATTGTGTTTTCATGACTTGAAGTTCATTTGATCCAGAAAATATTCATAATGTACAATTTTTTTTAATAGGATATTACAATTCAGTACACTTGGGAAGAACTGTTGCAGAAATCTGTAGCACTAATGGAAAGAGAAAAAACTGCTGCTGAAAAAGCAAAAAATACAAAACAAGTAACAAGGCCATTTTAATACTCTTAGTTTATTTCAAAAAGTGTAATGATGGTTTAAAAACGAATTTCAAACTTGAATTTAAATATAATTTTCATTTCTAAATTTATTTATCAAGCACATTGAAGAATATTATTTTTGTTTTTAAAATGATTTGCTTTTTAAATGAATAATAATATGCTTTGCCAGCTACATAGGTTGAATTCTTACCGGAGGCAACATTTAAATTTTTCATGGGAAATATCCTAAGCCAAACTGCAGCTTGCATGCAGCAACTATGAACATAAGCGAGAACGTCCCTATAAAGGGAAAGAAATAAAATGCTACCTTACATTTTCCAACCAAAAGGATAGCGACTAAACTATTGCCCCATTCAGCAATCTCAAAATAAAATTGACAATTCTCCATCGGAACATTTTAGTGATTTTCATGTATTATGAAAATATTTTTGGATAATTTTCCTTAATTGTTAATGGACATCCAAAAAAAAAAAAAAAAAAAAAAAAAAAAAAAAAAAAAAAAAAAATTTTTACTGCTGATGACTCTTTTTTGATTAAACATCTGTGCTGTTACTACTTGCATTTAGCATTTTCCACATTTTTTGGGGGGGAGTGGGGGGAGCTTATCTCAGTTTTACCCACTCCTGTGACCATGATGAGAGTAAGACTGCATTTAATAAGTCAATCAAATAGCATGAGTTAACCTTGAGTTAGTACCTCTTTGGAAAAGAAGTCAATAAAATCAAAAATCTCCTTTGTCTTATTCCACCTAACAGAAGATTGAGGAAAATGCGAATGTATTTGGAAAACACCACTGTTAGTATAGAGAGTATAGCCAAATGCTTTTCTGAATACATGGGCTACTCAAAGTTCGATAAATTTTTGTATATTTCTTAAGAAGGGGTCATTATGTGCTGGCCATGTTTTATCATACTTATCATTTGTGTTGCATGCTGAAAAGATAGGTATAGTTTTGCCCTGAAACTTGAATTGCTACGAGTGAGGGAATAAACAATTCAATTTGTTTAAATAGGGTTGAGGAAAATGAGTTTGCTTTGTCAATGACATTTTCTAGACTTGGGCCAATATAAAAGCATAGCTAGATAATGAAGACGTGCAGGGTCGAACTGGGAATAAAATTCAGTTTGGGCATCCGGGGAAGACCGGTGCCCCTCCTCCAATTACAAAAAAAAAAAAAAAAAAAACCCTCACATTCATTATTAATTAAATATTTAATTAATATTCAAAATATTGTGTTTAATTGTTAAACTTCATATTAAAAAGGTAATACATATTTCATTAGTTTTATGCACTAAATTGAATTTTAGTTTAAATCCTACATATATCTGCCAATATGAGAGTGATTTTGATTTTAAATCATTTATTGCATATGTAGCATATCATTTATTTGGAAGAAGAGTGCCACAATACGAAGAATTGAAATTTTACAGAAGAAGCATTTGAAGTTTCACTCTTCAGGCTATTGGCTGTAAGTTTGCTGTGCTCTCAAGTGGTTAATATTAGAACAAAAATCTGTCATTATTTTCCAAAGAAGATAACGTCCTTTGAAGGCCTTTAAGCGAGAGAAAAATAAAAAATAAAAAATTTATATTGTGGCAGTCTTCTTCTGAACGAGCGATATATTTTTTTGTCATTTGCATCAAACATTATTAGCATTTATTATTTTAACTCTTCTTCTTCACATTTTAGTTATTTTTACATTTATTACCTTGGAACAAAGTTTTTTCTACTGCTATTGAGAATTGGAGTGAAGAAATGAAAGCTTTGCATATTTACCTAAAAAATAAAAATCTGCTCATTCAATGGAAAGAATCTATGAAATCACAAGAAGTAATTCTTATTTAGTATAATTTATTCATAAAATATTTCTTGAATTGAAAATTTATACATTAGTATGAGTCACTTGAATTGCTGGTGATATGTTGTTAAGTAGTGTGAATGAATTTCCACATCTTCCCGTTTTAAGTTTTCTCTTTATATTCACACATATTGCAGATTTGAGTGTAGTTGAAAAATAACCCTTACCCGTGATCACTGCTTTTCTTAGGTTTTGTTAGTTGGTGTAGTGTGTATTTTAATTTTGAGTTCAGAAGTGACCTTGTTTGTTGCTTAACTTCCAAGAATCCTCCACCCCCCCCCCCCCACCCCCCATCCCTGAAACAATGCAAATTTTGCAGCTTATTGAGATGGTTGAATAAATGAGTTAAGTTGTTTAAAAAGTAACATGTGATAGCATGCATTCACTTCTGGTAGTTGTAAAAAAATTGTATTAATGCTTAAAATAAATTTGTACCTTTTTTGCCTATGCATAAATGTTGTAATTTTTGCAGTGCTCTGATTATTTTAACTCATTTAATTAATTATCTGCCACGGTCTTAATAATCTTGATATTTCCTTATCTTAAAGCATAATGTCCCAAAATGAATTAAAAATAAAACATTCATGGAGCATACTTTTTAAAGTTGTGAAAAAATTTGTTTTTTTTTTTTTTTTTTTTTTGAAACCCCCAATGTGTGGCTATTATTGCAGTTTCATTTCACATTTTTTTCCTTGGCAGTTATTGGCAGTAGTAGTTTTTAGTTGTCGGTTTGAAATATATGCTATATTAAATTGTGATTCAAAAAAAAAAACGAGATCACTAAACAGTAAATAATCCGATTTTCTATGCCTAATTAGCCCTTCTTCATTTGTTGATAGTCTGTTATATTGCTTTGGAAAGTTGGTTCATTTGTCGGGCTGAAAAAGGAAATGTATATTTGGAAGACTTAATAAACATAAGTTTCATTTTGTCAAAAATGTTGACTAAACTCATCAAGTGTTGTATGTGTCTGGTTTTGTTATTGTTGTACATGATCTTAATATATTATTTTTTATCCTTTTGAGTAGTATTTGGAAAACTTAAGGAGTCACCAACATGGTATGCTGTCTTCGAACATTGATGCAGATACAGATTTTTCTGAATTTTATAGTAAAGAGTTGTCTGATTTTCAAGTAAGTAGAAATATTGTCTTTAAATTAAATTGCATTTTTATCTCTTTTGAAAACAATTTATTCTTTTATAGGAACTTCTAACGGCTGATGTTAACACAGAGGCAAGTAATGAAGTTTCTGAAGAATACGTGTCTCAATCTCAGGTATGTAATTCAAGGAAGAAACACATGGTTGTTTTTTGTTTGAAAATTGCTTGGAAATGTCAGTTTTTTTGCTTTTTTTTAAAATTTTTTTTAATGAATTTTGTTTCGCAAATGCAATTTTAAGAAACCATTCACTAATTTTTTTTTTTTTTTTTAATTTTTCATTGATACAACCTATGAGCAAGCATATTTTTTTTGCTATAAATAAAATATTTTCCCAATGCGGAAGTTTGAAGCATATAATAAAACCATTCTTTTGTCTTTATTGCTAGTAATAAAGCTCAAAGTTTGTCTGGATATCTGGATCTCTGTTGGGGATATTTGTCTAGATCTCTGTCGGGATATCTCTCTGTGACCCTCATAGCGTCTAAACTGTTCGGCCGATTTTCATGACATTTGGTACAAAATTAGTTTGTAGCATGAGGGTGTGCACCTCAAAGCGATTTCTCGAAAATTCGATTTTGTTCTTTTTCTATTCCAATTTTAAGAACATTTTACCAAGCAAATTGTCATAACACGGACGAGTAAAGTACCAAATTGTCATAACTTGCAACCATAACATGGGTGAGCAAATGAACATAGCAAATTGGCGAGAAATTCATCCTCCATTACAGCCGAACCAAATGGCCTTTTTATGTTCTACTGAGGGCAAAGCTATGTGGGTACCGCTAGTTTATAAGTTCTGAACTTTTTAAATGAAAAAATTGAATTTTAAATGATGTTTGCTCATATCCTACTGTTGCCTTGAGGTGAACATGTGTGTGTGAGTTTATATACTGTCCGTATATAGAAGGACAGATACAAGGGAGATGGGGGTGATCACCCCCTCCCTTGAGGGACCCAGCATCGGCAATTTTTCGAAATTGAAGCTCTACAAGGCAAGTGTTGGCCATCTTTGATGACATTAAGGAACAAAATGGGGATCGAATCTCCCTTCCGGAAAATTTTTGTAACTGGTTTCAAAAGGGCTTTTTCAAACGATCTTTGATGATGTTAAGAGGACAAGCTTGGAAACTTTTCCCTGGGTATTTTGCAAAATTTGACGTGATTGTAGATATTTCGGGTAGAGTTAGGGGAAACAATGGGTTTAGTAATGGCTCCGATAATTTTTTGAAATTAAAGTTTAAAAAAAAAAAAAAAACGCAGTTGTAAATGACCTTTGATCATATTAGGGCAATTTGGTGCTGAAATATTGCCCTGGAATAATTATGAAATTGAAGTTCTAAGGCACAATATTAGAATAACTCTTTCAAGGGAAAGGAAAGGGATACGTCCGGAGACTTCCTTGGATAAATTTCTACATTTCATTTGTGTCAGATGAACATGTTTTAGCCCCCCCCCCCCTAAACATGTTTAAATTCGATATGTGGTGTATGTAAGCTAAAAAATAAACTGTCCCCTCCTTATAATGAATTTCTGTTTTTTACTATAGACCACTTTTTCATGGAATAACTTGCTGCTTAATGCTGTGGAATTAATGGACAATGGAAGTAAAATGCTTTGTTTGCTGAGGGAAAAGCCAATAACTGTGCAATCAGAAGTAAGTGATAATTGTACAAAAATATCCTTAGAAAAATGCTTATTTCATTATACCTAATTTCTGCTACTGAGTGCGCTCCTGGGATTCTGGGAAGAGTCGGGAAGAAAAATATGCTGAGCAATATCGGGGAAAAGTCTAAATATTTCTTTGAACTGGGAATTTACATTAGTCAGTCTGAGGCATAGTAGCAGCCAACCAGTTCCCAACGTGGCTGCAATATGTTACCCTCTGAAGGGAATGCCTAAGCACCACAACAATATCCTTGCAGACATTCGATGTAATAAACTCAAATAACAGTTACACTGCTGTGGGAAGGTAAAAGGCAGCATCTGTAGGAGTGAATTTTTGAGATATTTAAAAAAAAAAAAAAAAGCATTTTGGACTCTATGCTAACAGTAGGGAAATGTTGGAATTTGACATAATTTATTTTCAGCAGAAATCAGATAAGCAAGTTTGCAAAATAAAACTGAAGTACAATAGATGACAAAAATTTAAAAAAATGAAAAATTGAAAATTTACAGATACTGCCCTTTACCTTCCCATGGCAGTACAGGAGTCTAGAAGGCATAACTAGGGTGCCCAGATCTTCTTGATCTAAAGTAAGAATGGTCTTTAAAGAAATAGCACATCAAAATGCTTTCTAAAATAATGTTTATTATTCCAGCAAACCTAAAACAAATTCAAATGTATTTGGCATTGGATGAAATCTTATTCAGGAAGTTTTAGATGCCCAAAATCTCTTTGTAAATTTTGTCACATGAAATAAATGATTATGTTAGTTGGAGACAAGCTTTAATCCACATGCTGCTTTTTGTACCAGAAACAAACATTCCACAGCCATGTTCAATGTAGAAATAAAAAATGATTTACTAAGAAGAGAAGGATACATAAAAGAATATACCTGAAAATGAACTGAACAACTGAAGTGTATAAAGTATACATGAATACTTTAACTTAATGTTTACAAATAAAAATACTCTGAAACAATAGGCATTTAGTGACAACAAACTAGTTAGTTGTCTGGATGAATAACATTGCTTTGATAGAATTAAAAACTTAAATTATATTCTGTTACAAATTGTGGCTTTTAATCACAGACAGTAAAGAAATGTTCTATCCTACTGATCAAAAGATGCTTTACAAATTGAATTTAGATGTAGTTCAAGTATTCATACATATTTTATTTTACTTTGTGTATACCTCATGTTTTTCCTTTCAAAAATTTGTATTGCTGAAATGTATGCATGTATTTTAGGCTTCAAAATATAATTCATCTTGGGATGATCTCTTTTTAAAAGCTTTTGAGCTAAGGAAAAATGATCTCAAAAATGAGGTTAAAGAAGACAATCTTTTGAAACAGCTAGCAAAGAGTCTCACTCAGAAAATGCACGGAGATATGAAAGAGATTGCAAAAACGTCTGAGGTATTTTATATAATCTAGTATTGTTAAACCTGTCTTATCTCAAATTTCTTGGGACAAAAGAAAAATTCAAGGTACAATGGTTTCAAGACGGAGAAGTTTAAATAAAGTTATAAAAATAAGGAATAGAGTTAAAGAGTTAACAAATTGTTTTGCGTTGATATTGCTGAACATTTTACAATGTTATGTGTTGTGATTACGTGTTTTACCATTTTTAATGAATCTATCAATATTAGGGCTGGGTGATATACCATAATGTATCGATATATATTTATTGCCTCGATAACGATATTCAGATTTAAATCTGTCCGATATATTGTCTGACCGGACTTAACTAAGAACTAATTGAAATAATGACTTAAAAATGCATATTTATTCATTATTCTTTGTGCTTAATGAGTGAATCATACCTGCCAACTCTTCCAGATTTCCCTGAAGTTTATGGATTTTCATGTCGTTTTCCCTTGTTACGATTGCAAGCAAATTTTTCCAGTATTTTTGTGCTTTGCAGAACAAAAAAATTGTATCTCGCTAGTTTTGGTGCTAAGAATGCACCAATGCAGCACTGCCCCATGTCTAAAGCCAGGGTTCCCACAGCGGGGTTATATCTTTTTCGTTCAAGATCCGATATTTCATTTGATATGACTTCTCAAACATAGGTAGCCGAGTTGGGGTAGCATTTATTGGGATTCCCGGTTCTGTGCGAAACATTGATTGTCGTAGAAAACCGAGAATAAACTTGCACTTCTGAACTTGTCTGGGTTTTGCAAATTATGTAAAGGAAGAAAATTTTAATATGCAAATGAGATTTAAATATGGGTGTTACCCCCCCCCCCACTTGAAAGTTTACATGCCAACAGTGGCTAAGGAGGGGCGGTCCGCCCCGGGCTTCACTTTATGGGGGCGGCAATTTCACACTTTTGATGCGAAAAAATTTATTTGCATTTTCCCAATAAGGAAATCATGCTTTTAATCTATTACTGGAGGCAAAAAAAAAAGTCTTTGAATTGTAA
Organism: Uloborus diversus; assembly: GCF_026930045.1. Classification (NCBI taxonomy): domain Eukaryota; kingdom Metazoa; phylum Arthropoda; class Arachnida; order Araneae; family Uloboridae; genus Uloborus; species Uloborus diversus. The sequence goes on from NC_072735.1 coordinate 15,617,435, forward strand.
GTTTATATTACGACTATGATAATAAAATTACTCCAATACAAAAAATGTGTTTTTTTTTGTGGACATCTCAGCATTACTGTTTGTTTTTTCTCTTCCTTCGTATGAAGCTACAGACAGAGGGAGGTGGTAGTGTAAAGTCAAGGGACCATATTTTTTTTCTTTTTGCTGTTAAGGTTAACTATTAGGGAGGAAACAATAAATTTCGTAACCTTTCGTTATATGATGAAGCTACCACTTGATTTTAAGCAAATTCTGAGCAAAAACATATTTAAAAGAAAAAGAAAAAACATTTTTTTTAAAGGTAAGTGACAACAAGAGTAAAAGGAGAGAAGCCTCTAATGGTGGGCGATTTCTTGCTCATTTTCAGGATAGTATTATCTGTTTCAACAATTGTTTTGATTTGTCTTTCACTTCAAAATTTTCATTAAGAAAATGAATTTTATGTTAGTTTTATAAAAAAAAAAGCTCACTACTCGAATAATAATTGCTTGTACTACTGCACTATATCAACTAATTCCTTTTTGCAATGAGTTTCAGATTTAGTCATTCATTTTAAGGAAATGCTTTTAATTAGCAAAATGATCTCTAGACAAGACCTTTCACATTTTGACCTCTATTAATGAAAAAGAGAATCATCGAAACTTTGTCTCAAAACATATCCAAGGGATAACGCCCACCCCATCCCTTCACATCTCATCTTTTAGCCTAATATTGATAATTGAGTTTTTATAACTTCAATACCAACTAAGGACGCCCATATGCAAAATTTTATGGGGGGGGGGGGCTCAAAATTTTTCCCCATGGTTTAGCAGAATATTTCCCCCATGGAAACCGATTCAGTACAGATTAGAGATATTAAAATTTGATATTTTTAATAACTTATTCATTAATGGATGGAAAAGAATTTTTTTTTTACGTTTTGTCAATGAAAAAAGCACTAAAAGCAAGGAAATTCTCATTTCAAAGGGGGGGGGCTTGAGCTCCCCTTGCCCCCTATATGGGCCCCCTTGATGCCAACAAATTCCTGAGGGCTGTCAAGCCCTGACCCTTCCTGTATAATGATTAAAGATAGTCTAAAGTGTGTATTTAGGACATCAACTTCACTTTCAAATCCCCATTTAGTCCAATGTCTTCACAAATAGCTTAAAATTGGGTTTTTGAAACTTAAACTTCAGAAAAATTCTAAGGTAGGGATGATGCACAAAATACCAGATGTGCACGAAATCACCAAACATTCTCACAGTTGACTTCAATTTTTGTTTTTAGAAATTTCTGAGAGAAACTTGCCAAGCCTTTTTTTCTCAGTAGTGAATAGCTTAAAATGAGCAACAGTTTCGAAAAAGATTTCAGGTGGGAAACCCCTCTCCAAACTCTCTCTCATAACGTTGTCCGCCAAAAAAACGGCTAAAGTCGCGTTTTTAGGACGTCATTTTCAAAACGTTTCAAGGGGGAGAAGGGAAAACCATCTGACTTTCCAACATGTTTGGAAACTTATGCCATCAAAGATAGCCTAGGCTTGCGTTTTTGAAACTTCGGAGTCAAAAAATTTCCAGAGAGCTCCTGAACATTCCCTATTCTCTTTAACGTCATCAAAGATAGACTAAAATTGATTTAAAGTTTGAAAATATTTGGAGAGGAAAATTCAGTCTGTTGGAGTTATGGGAGACATTTACATCACTAGATACAGCCTACATTTACGTGTTTTTCTATTTTGTTGAAAATCTTTCCAGACAGCGTCCCCGAACCTTGGTAAAGAGTTGAAATTTATTTTAGTAATATTGTTCAAATTTTTATTGTGCTGTTTACTGTAGTTACATATTTTACTGATTTTGCAATTTACGGTTAATAACAAACAATATATATCTGAAGTAGTAAAAATTATATTTCAATTACTGTCTTTTAAATGTACATTTTACTAAGTTGAGAACTTATGCAGGGTTAGTTTATGATATGTTTGTATTTACTTTTTTCCTACAGTTACAAAGTAAAAATATTAATTTCAAAGTTTATTTTCTTTTTTTTCAAATTAAATATTATGCTTTTTTAGCAGCAGAAACATTTTGTTAGTGAATCTTGGACTTTGCCGATTTCCCAACAATTTCAAGCACTTTGTAACGAATTAGGTACTGCTATAAGTATCAAGTCTGCTGAAATGGATAGAGCAACATATTTAAATCTAGAAGATCACGAGAAAAAGTTGGAAGATTCTGATTTTTTAAATACTGAGGTCAGTACTACTGGTTTTTACTTATTTATTTATTTTATTCTGTAATTTCACTCATCACATACAAAAGATATTTCCTCCCTTTTCAAAAATGTAATTTAATTTCAGCTGTTCTTATTTTCCATATTTATGTTCGGTTTTTGCTATAGCTCTTTGAAACCCCAGATGAAATATAATAAAATCCTTGTGTGTGTGCGTAGTATTCAGTGGGATTTTTATCTCCATAACTGACTTAGCACCTTTTTACTCATAATCTTAAAGATATTAGTGTACTATAATCACAGTTTCAAGTAAAAATCATCATTTTTTTTGTTTAATTATGGTTATCCTTAAAAAATTATATTACTTGGCAATTTTTATTTAGTTGCTAAAATTGTATTTTAAATCAAAACACTTTGTTTTTTGATATTTTGTTATCCGTGAATTTTATACGCTGCTACGGATTTCACTTAATTTTTCTTCAGGCCAATTTTAAGACTTCAGATTATAGCTGCCTCGAATAACACTCATGGTTTGCGTTCTGTGTTGAAGTATTTTTTGATATTGTATACATTATCAAGTGCAAAGTTTGTTGTTCTAGAAGAAATGCAAGCAATAAGAGATGTAGAAAGGAAATTCTTTTCTGTTGTCCAGATTCTTTGCATCATATGCTTTAAAGTTTTCATACGAGAACACATATTTTTTATTTTCCTTGCTTACTGAGAATCGAACATTCCATCTCAATAACTCTGAACATTGGCTTCACCTAAAAATTATTTTTAAATTTCAAGTTAAAAAAATTAATTAAAAATAAAACACAAAACTTTTTTTAAATTTCATTTTTTTGAATAAAAAATAGGCACTTTTATGACTTTTCTTGAAAATAGTAAGATTGTGAAGGGGTTAAGAGATATGATTTTTTTATATTAAATGTCTTGTACAAAATCCTATGTAATTTTATTTCAAAATGTTTTTATCGTAATGAAGGATAGGCTGCTGCTTTAAGGATTTGTTTTGTTTATTAATCAAACTTCTACCACGATTATCCAGATTTTTGGATTCTGTGCAATGTCTTTGATCCCAGTTAGTTTGAATAAATAAGGTTGTAAAGCTTGAACACAAAGAAAGGGCAGATGACCTTGAAGCAGAAGCATAAAATTTATATCGATTGTAATAAGTTGTTTATTTTGAATAGATGGGATTAACGAGAATGCCCCTAATACCACTCAAGGCTTTCTTGCTGATTCTGCCTATTACAAATAGTTAAAATGATGTTTCTGATTGAAGGTCATATACCATCTTTCTGTGCGCAAGCTGTACTGTTTATATGTGTTTGTGTTATTGTGTTGTAGCTTGTATACTCAATCATTACACTTAAAGAGTTCTATCTTCATAAGATTATTTTTATTAAAGCATCCAGAAATATTACTACATCAAGGAAAGAAGTTGTTCTCAAAGGCTTTAGAAATCCTTAACGATGAAATTATGTTGAAAGAGCAGAAAATTTTGTCACAGGGCAATACTCAAAATATGACTGAAATAATGCATGATGAGGTGAATATAATCTTTATGATAGTTTCAATAATTTTATAAGCTTTTAGTTATATGGTCAAAAATGTCCTTTCTATTACAATATAATTTCAGTTTAACAATACTTCTTCGAAATAACGATTTCTTCAATTTAATGATTCATTTCACTGATCCTTATTGGACTGCATTGAAAGTCTATCCTCCTTGATTTAACGATATTCTTGATTTGACAATAACTTTATCCTTTCCCTTGACAACAGCTTCAAGAGGATTTTGATCATGTTATTAAGTGGAGGGATAAGTGGGGTGCGACAGTTAATGTAGGGAAATGTCAAGTGCTACACTTAGGTTATGGAAATAAGCATACAAATTATTATTTACATGGCTTGATCATCAGTCAGGCAGAAAACAATATTGATCTGGGTGTCTTAATAAATCAAAATCTCAAGTTTAGTCAACAGTGCAGCATTGCAGGTAACAAAGCCAACATAATACTTGAGTTTATCAATAGATCTGTTTCAAACAAATCTAAGAAAGATCTTCTGCTTTTATACGGGCATGGACACCCACATGCAAAATTTTAAGGTGGCTTATATTTTCCCCATGGTTTAGCAGTTTGTTTTCCATATGGAAACCGATTTCAGTACAGATTAAGGTCATTAAAATTTAACATATTTAATAACTTATTCTTTAATAACTGGAGAATAAATGTTTTATATTTTCGCAAAGAAAAATGCATTAAAAGTAAAAAGATTCTTATTTCTAAGGAGGAGGGGGGGGGGGGACTTGAGTTCTCACTTGCCCCTCATTTGGGTGCCCATGTATCTGGGAGTTTGCTGCGACCTCATTTGGAGTACACTGCTCAGTTTTGTTCTCTGTATCTAAGGAAAGATCTTTCTTCATTGGAAAGGGTTCAATGAAGGGCTAATAGACTAGTAAGGGGACTTTCAGATTTTGATTATGATACGAGGGCCATCCGGAAAGTAGTACCCGTTTGTGAAATAAAGACACAGAAGTAAATATTAACAAATGTAAACATTTTTATTGAAAAGAGCATACCTTAAACTACTTCTGCACATAATCTCCAAGCTAATTTAAGTGTTTGTCATAACGTGTAACGAGTTTTTGTATTCCAGCATCATATTCCTCCGCCGCCAGCCGATTGGAATACGTAGTCATGCCTTCTTTAAATTCTCCATCGCTGTCAAATCTTTTTCCGGCCAAAAACTCTAGGTTTTATAAAGAGATGAAAATCTGAAGGGGCCAAGTCCGGGTTATATGGTGGATGGTCGAATATTTCCCAGTTGAATTGCTGCAGAAGTTGTTGTGTTATCCCCGCTGCATGAGGCCTGGCATTGTCATGGAGGAGAATGACGCCATCAGACAATAAACCTCTCCATCGATTTTGTATTGCCCGCTGTAATTTCTTTAACTTTTCACAACTGGCAGCTTTCTCAATTTTTTGAAACATTATGAACGGCCACAGAAAGAATACAGGCAATGCTAGCGTCACGGAACTTGCAACAGAGAAGGCAGACAAGCCACTGAAGCAGTCTGACCTTGGCCGGTGGCTACTCGCGTCGTCAACGTCTCATGCGGCGGAAACAGGTACTACTTTCCGAATGGCCCTCGTACAAGACTTAAAGGGCTTAATATGTGTGGCCTGGAGCAGAGAAGTTTGGGGGGGGGGGGCATAATTCAGTTTTTTTAATGTATCGAAATGAAAGATGTTTATGGGTTAAATTTTACGTGGAAAGCAGGACAAGTGGTCATTGTTTTCAGCTGATTAAATTTCAGGCTAACCTGGAAAGTAGGAAACATTACTATTTTAGTAAGGTTGTGGGCATTTGGAACAGATTACCCAAAGAGGCGGCAATGAGCAAAGAGGATGGGTAGCTTTAAGAGGGCCATTGATCTTCATTGGGGACAAATAAACTAACTAGGATCAGCATAGCTGGCCCCAGTGCCTGTTGCTGGTCATCACATTTGTATTTGTATGTGTTTTTTTACCTCTGTAGTATGTTATACAGTAAAACTTGTGAAGTTGACCACCCTTGTAAGTTGACCACCTGTCTAAATTGACCGTTTTTTTTCAGGCATGGAATTAGCCCTTATCATATAAATCAACTTTTGTAAGTTGACCACCTGCTTAAGTTGACCACTAAAGTAGTGCACCGCAAGTGGTCAACTTACACAGGTTTCACTGTATGGGAATCTCAATCATTTGTCAATTTCTTTCAAATATTGAAATCATCATCACTATTGCATCATAAAATAAGTCATTTATTAATGTTATGTATTATATTACTGATTTGCCCATTTACTTTACTATTTGAAGAGAAAAAAATTTTTGAAGCAAAGAGCAAAATATTTAAAAGGTTGCTAATCTCTAACACATTGAATAAAACTTCAAAAAGCACAGAAAATATTCCCTGTGTTTTGCCAAAAATAACAAATTTGATAATTTGTTGTTCACTCATCACATGTTCGGAATTTATTTTTGACATTTTGACATAGTGAATTAAGTGTTCATTCTCAAGTCTAAATGCTACTTTAGGGAACAAAACTTAATTAAGTATGTCTTTGAATGTTAGTACTAAAAAATCGAAACCTTGATGTTGATGTTTATATTTTATTTGTTACGAAATATATATTTAATGAAACCATGGTCTTATTTGCAGATGCCATGTTCAATTAACTTGTGGTTCCAAATAGTTTCTGCTACTCTGTCCTACAAGCAGTCAGGTTTGAAACTGGAATCAAAGTTTAAAAAAGTAAGCAAGGTTTAAAGTAATAACGGTTTAACTTTGAAATAGATTATTAGTGCTTCCCCCAGACCTTTTTAGGAGGCCACTGCCCCTGACCATGTAACTTTCATTGCATCCTGCTGTCTTTTTTTTTTTTTTTCATTTTTTCATTTTTTTTTTTTTTTTTTTGCGACCTTCTTTTCCCATCAAAAATCATCAACTCTTGATCAAAAAAGCAAATTTTCTGGCGCAAAAGGTAAAAAGTCACTTGAGCGTAGCTTTGAAATGTAGCTCTCTTGTTCTTCTTGTCTACAAGACCCAGTGTGGGAAGGTTATTTTATAATTTTTTTTTTTTTTGCTGCAAAATTCTTTTGAGAAAGTGGCCTTTTAATTCCCTTTTATCGGGAAGCGTGCTGCCCCTTTTTAGATTTAGGGGAAACTCTAATTGTTTAGGGAAGAAGTTTAAAAGTTTTTTACCTCCTTAAAATTTTTTTTAAACTTTGTAAAGCTTCCTCATAGTTTCCGAAAACTCAGTCTTCATAAAATTTGTCTTCTATTTGATCCTTATCTGATTAAGTCATGTTAATAGGCATGTAGGACTCCAAGACAAGAGGTGTTTTTTACTTACTTCAACCAACAGGTTTTAGCATTAGCCATGACCGCAGAAAACTAGTACTCCACTTACAGATTTTCTGTTTATTATTTTAAAAGGGTTTTTCATTGTTTTTAGTTTCTGTATATTTAAGCTACGCAGTTTCTGGATAAATATCCGGGCGGGGGGAAGGGGTTAAATTGTTCATTTCCTTGTTTTCTAACAATGCATAACAATCAATTGCCACACTGATGTTCGCAAGTTCCAAAATTGTAGCATTTCGGTTTTTTGCTGAACTTTTATTTCAGTTTTTATTTTTCTTAATCATTTTAGTGGATAAATAAATCATATGATGATCTCCTTGAGGCAGCATATAAACGTAAAATTAAGGAAATGGAAAATAATCATGACTCTCAGTCCTTTGTTGGAAACAAGAAATTGATGTCATTGGTAAGTACTGAATTTCTTACGTAGAAATCATATTTTATCAAAGTGAATAATAGTAACGCCAATTTGTTTTATATATTGGTTGAACTTTAAAAGAAAAAAAAACTTAATGACTACTTATTGATTTATATTCATCAGTTCCTGCCATTAATTGATGATAAAAAATTACACCTCTGGATTACTCCACTTTTTCTAGTTCTAATATATTTAAACTGCAACGATTTTTGATAATATTTTCATCTGTCATTCAAATTAAATCGACTTTACAGTTCATTCTGCTTAATTTTGTACATTTTATAATAGCCGGTTGCTTATAAATTTTGTTGAAGTTTTAAAAAAAACTTAAGGCTTTATTCACATTTCTCAGAATACTCTGTAGAACTTTTCTTTAAAAGTTTGCATTTTCTTTTTTTGGCAGTTCAGTCATTGTGAAATAGTTTATGAATGAAAGGGCTGTCTTTCCAACTGTGATGACTCGCCCAACACCGGGGGTTGAGGTAGGCATCCTTTGCCACTGCCTAAGCAGACAGATTTTAAGGGGAAGAAAATTTTAGTGTTAAAATTTAAAAACTATGATTTTAAAATATGCCTTAAAAAATTGTACTAAGGTTGCTTTTCTTCTGAAACAATAAAACAGAGATCATGCTCAAAATAATAATAAATCCTTACAAAATCTTCTTCCCCCACCCCACAAATTTTGTGGGACTTCAAGTTTTCTTAAAAGATATTTTTGTAAATTCTAATTGCCATATTATATGAGACTTTGATATTTCTTTCCATTTTCGTGAGGTGGAGGAAGAAAGAGTTTGTAAGTACTGCATATGCCAGAGGAGCTGCTTGTACTGACCTTGTAGGATGACATTGTTTTGGATTTACATTACTATTCAACATTTAAAAAGCATTACGTGCATAGTCTCGAGAATGGATATGTTGAGGAGCTTATCGTTTGCACAGAAAGCTAAAATGAAGTTCTTTGTTAAGCTATTCAACCTAAGCTAATCTTGAGAAATCAGGAAAAACTACTACTTCAATCAGATTATACTGCTCTGGGCAGGTTTAGGACAGTAACTGCAAATTTTTTTTTTTTTTTTTGCATTTTTGTCACTTATTGTATGTTAGCTTTATTGTACAAACTAGCTTATTCGGTTTCTGTTGAGAAAAAAAAACACAAGAAAGACTTATCATTCCAACGTTTCCCTATTGTTAGTATTGAATCCAAAATGCGTTTCTTCAAAATTACTTAGAAACTCATTTCTGCAGATACTGCCCTTTGTCTGCCCATAGCAGTACAAGCTTTTGGATTGCTTTTTCAGAAGCAGTCATTACTTGTAATGATGTAGCTTTAAGGGGATACACAGTCCTTATTGTTGTTGATGACTAGAACCAAGGTAAGTGATTCCTGAACATGTCACTGATAGTCTTTTTTAGATGTATATTTGCATTTGCATAACAATCATTGAGGGAAAAATATTTTTTTTATGGTTTTTCAACTTTTCATAATTTTTATTTTCAGCTTTAATTTATTTACATGTATTTAATACAAGTTCATCATTTTCAAAAAAATAAATGAATGAAAACTCAATGCTTACAGGTTTCACCAGAATTTCACTCATGGCATGATATTTCGCATGGTGCTTTAAATATCATTGTAAAGGATGTAGCAAAAATGCAAAAAATGGGTATGAAAACTGTTGAAACATTTGAGACTGCTATTGAACAAAATGAAAATATTGAATATTCTACCGATAATTCAAAGGTGATGGAGGTATTTATGCTTCTATTTTTTCCTTTAACGACATTTCAATAAAACGTTTGTTTAAGCTGCTCTGCCAGAGGCTGAATTTTCATTTTAAATGATAATTTACATTCTACGGTTGGAATAGATTTTTATAAGGAAAATATAATCTTTGTATTTCATTTCATTTGATTTGACACAAAAACATCTCTTTAAAAAGTTTAATCATTATTGAATTAATGACAAATAAGTATTTATTTTATTTCTTGTGTATTTGTTTATTCATGGAGCTGTTTTATTTTTAAATATTTGCTAACTTCAAAATTAATAAATGAGTTAAACTAATTCTTAGATTAGAAATTCTTACAACTTTTTTTTAAAAACAATAAACTTTAAAAAATATTTTTTTTAAATGTAACCTATATATATATATATATATATATATATATATATATATATATATATATATATATATATATATATATATATATATATATATACATATATATATATATATATATATATATATATATATATTGACTAGAAACAAGTTTAATATCATCTTAATTATTATTATTATTATATTAAGCTGAAGTTATAACTTGTAGTTCATGTTTCATTGTTATCAGGAGATTGATGAGAAAATTCCCTGGACTGACCTGGCCTTGGCAGCATTAGATAAAAAAGGATATGAAGTTGAAGTTACAAAATTACAAAACGATGTTGAGCATGAATTTACTCAGGTATGTTCTCTTTATTTCTATTGACATGCATTTCCCAAATTATGTAAACATCTGTTATTCCTTTATCTTTGAACTTTGTTACTGCTATTTGCTGGTCTTTCATTATTTGTATTGAACCTTTGAAAAATTCATGGCTTGTTAGCTTTGATTTTTTAATTCAGTGTATTAACAGCATCTTGACAAAAATTTAAATTATCAGTGAAATGCTTATAAATAGCCGAACAGTTAAAGCAGCCATTTCTTGAAAATGTTCAATGTACTTTTTCAGTAATATCAGGTCATCAGAGGATTAAATTCTATAAACTCTGGAGTTTCTTACATTAACTGTATATCAACATTTAGGAATGCTTCTAATGCTTGTTTTCAAAATCATTCCACTTTACACAATCATATTTAATAAGTTCTTAGATATTGCTTTTTTTTTTTCAGTGACGCTTTGGTAACTCAATACGAGGATAACTCGACTGCTATATAACTCAAAATTTATTTTTTTTTTATGTTTGGCCCAGTGCTAATTTCAGTGGGCAAAAACCTCTCTAACTTGACACACATTTGCAGGAACCCCTTCAAGTTGATGCTTAAGTAATTGCTATTTTAGTCAAATTTATGCTACCAACATTCTTTCATATTGACCTTTTTTCAGAATTTTATGCTGTGGTTTCTTGGTCAGTTAATCCTTTTTTAGAAAGCTTATGTAGAGAATTCCATCTTTTATCCAGGGGAGTTGGCCATCACACTCTATACTGTTAGTTCAATTCTAAAAGGTTAGGAAAAGGTAGGATTAACGTGTCAAGGAGAATTCTCTAGAAAAAAAGGCACCATGACATGTTCTTCAAACAAGTGTGAGCAGGACTTTTATCTTTAAGAGACGTGACTGACAAGAAGCTTTTATCTCTTTTCAAAAATTGTAGATTTATTCCTCATGAGGTATTCAAATAATATTATTGATTTTATTATGTACTTTTCAAAATAAGAAAATGAAAAGGAAAGAAAATTCATTTACAGGCATTAATTTTCATAATGTGAATGTTAAGCATTAGTAAGCAACTGATACATAAACCCTTTAGGAATTAAAATTATAGAACCTCAGTAAGTTGACATCTAAAAAGTCGACATGTTTTTTCTGTTCCCTTGAGGGATCCAATTATCGAGGTTTCACTGTACTGCATTGAAAAATCTGTATGGCTGTTTGTAAGTAGTGGACTGTATTAGGAATTCGGAATAACAACTAAATAACTTTCTTACTAATTACTAGCCTTTTTAATGAACTTAACGAAGACACATATCAAATTTACACTATATACCTTTAAAATAATTAACGGATCTTAAATCTTCTGTGAAAGATACATTACTATGCCAACGTCTGGTATGCCTTCTCCCTCAGGCGTCTCATTTCCAATTAATTCGTATACAGCCGAAAGGCAAGATCGCACATGCGCAAAAAGTTTACAATATCAAACATTTAAAAAAAAAGTTCATTCCTCTGTTCAGGACTGTATTAGTTTCCATTATATAATTTGGCTTTTAATACACGTTTTGTTATGTGTAAGTTTTATTGTACTTATTATTATTTCATGTATGTTTCAAAGAGTTTATTTGTTTTTCAGATGTTACCCTCTTGGACAGAACTATTGTTCATTATGTCCCTCCTGGATAAGGCAAATTCAGAGAGCATGGACTCAGAATCTGTTTATAATAGTAATATGTTGCTAAATGTCCGGGCATTGGTTAGTAAAACAAGCATAATACTAACTTCTTTAGGTCATTATTTTTGTGAGCTTATGATAAATTAATGCTGTGAATTTTCATATTATAGCCTTAAATGTATGTTTAGAAACTCACATGATTAATATATGTTGTCAGTTACTTTTCAACAACAAACCAGAGGATTACTAAATACAAATACAAATACAAATACAAATGTGACGACCAGCAACAGGCTCTGGGCCCAGCTAGGCTGGTCCTAGTCAATTAATTAGACCCCAATGAAGATCAATGGCCCTCTTAAAGCTATCCACCCCCTTGCTCATTACCGTCTCTTCCGGTAAGCTATTCCAAGTGCCCACGACCCTGCTAAAGTAGTAGTTTTTCCTGATTTCCAAGTTAGCCTGAGATTTAAATAGCTTAAAACAATGACCCCTTGTCCTGCTTTCCCCGCAAAAATTTAATCCATTTACATCTTTCATTTTGATAAATTTAAATAACTGAATCATGTCCCCTCTGACTCTCCTTTGCTCCAGGCTATACATGTTAAGCCTATTAAGTCTGGTATCATAATCTAAATCTGAGAGCATCTAAACGATGTCCACTGTTCACAGAACCACCAGTGAACCAGTGTGGTAGAAAATAAACTTTTTAACAGGTTTTTGTATAGCCTTGTAGATTAAAAATTACTAAAACTAATTTTTTATAATTTTACTTTTTTATTTTTTGGATGTTTTCTTTTCATAACACGTTTTTAGAGAAACATGGAATTTTTATGGCCATTCATTGCAAAAAGACATTTCACTTCTTTTGGAATGAAGGTGATTACTTCATTGAACAGAATTTATCCAGTGATAGTACACATTGGTGAATTATTTATTATGTTACAGTGAAATTGCAACACTATAAACACATGCTCAGAAAAAGATGAAAATTGGTAAAAAGAGGGGCATTATATCCAAAAATAAGTGATGTGTATTACAGTATGATACACTGAAAAAAAAAAGGACTGGGCAGTATGCACAATAAGTTGTAGACCATCTTTAGAAGGCGATACTGGCAGTTTCATGTTTAGGTACAGATACGAAGGTTTTGCAGGTCGTGTCCTGAGAGAGAAATGTTTATTCCCTGTTAATTAACTGTCACAATTTTTCTTCTCAATACAGCAGTAGAAATGCTTGCAAACTACAACCAATCATGTCCCAGACATATTTGATGAGTGGAAGATCTGGGAGAAAAGCGTGCAATGAAAGCACCCGGTTAGCTTACTGGGCATATTGGCTGATAAAAGTAATTTGTGGTTGGCATTATCCAATATATAAATAGCGTTAGGGTTCCCCTGTAGGGTAGTGTTATCAGATGGAGCCTGTCATTCAAGTGTTGTTGAGCTGTCATATTGCGAACAATCCGCTCTAGTGGAGATCTGCTGTCATAGTCTATATAGTCCTAACATTGATGTTACATGTTAGATCTTAGTTACATTCAACTGATGTGGTGGGATTGGACCCAACCTCGCTGACAGACTCTTGCATGGTGATTCATTACTTGAATAGAAGTGTGACTCATCAGAAAGTGCCGCATTTTGTGACTCCAAAGTACAAATACAAAAGTGACGACCAGCAACAGACTTTGGGTCCAGCTAGACTGTTCCTAGTCAATTTACAATCCCCAGTGAAGATCAATGGCCCTCTTAAAACTATCTATTCCCTTGCTCATTACCACCTCTTCCGGTAAGCTGTTCCAAGGTTTGCTGGTTGTCACTTTTGTATTTGTCTACATATGGCTCTTTCTTGACACCATTGCAAATCGTAGCGCCTCTGCTGTTGGCCCAGTTGAAAGCCTTCTAAGAGTCCAGACTTCCTGCTCCAAAGCAGCAGATAATGGTTAATATGAGAGCAATGAGGTGGATGTTGTAGTAACTTTCCGTATGTCACAACAATGTCTGCGGATTGGTCAGCACATTAAAGCAATGAGAGGTATAGATCATTCCATGTCAAGTACAAATACAAATACAAATGTGACGACCAGCAACAGACTCTTGGCCCAGCTAGGCTGGTCGTAGTCAGTTTATTAGTCCTCAATGAAGATCAATGGCCCTCTTAAAGCTATCCACTCCCTTGCTCATTACCACCTCTTCCGGTAAGCTGTTCCAAGTGCCCACAACCCTAGTAAAGTAATAGTGTTTCCTTATTTCCATGTTAGCCTGAGATTTGAATAGCTTAAAACAATGACCCCTCGTCCTGCTTTCGGTGCAAAATTTAATCCATTAACATCACTCATTTTGATAAATTTAAACAACTGAATCATGTCCCCTCTGATCCTCCTTGCTCCAAGCTATACATATTAAGCTTATTAAGTCTGGTATCATAATCTAAATCTGAAAGTCCCCTTCTAGTAGTCTAGTTACCCTTCTTTGAACCCTTTCCAATACACAAATATCTTTCCTCAGATAAGGCGACTAAAACTGTACAGCATGCTCCAAATGGGGTCTTCTTAAACTTCTATATAAAGGCAGAAGAACCTTATTAGGTTTGTTTGAAATAGATCTATTGAAAAACCCAAGCATTCTGTTGGCTTTGTTACTTGCAATGCTGCACAGTTGACTAAACTTGAAGTCCTGATTTATTTAGAGACCCAGATCAATAACATTTTCTGCCTGACAATGATTGAACCCCGTAAACGATAACTTGTATGCCTATTTCCATGACCTAAGTGTGGCACTTGACATTTCTCTACATTAACTGAGCAACCCCGCTTAAAACATTTTTCCATTTAGAATGATTTCCCCTCACAACTACTCTTTGTTTCCTTCCAGTCAGCCAATTTCTAATCCAAAGTAAAGTTTTTCCTCCTATTCCTATATCAGCTAATTTGCTGACAAGAGCAACATGCGAACCTTATCAAAAGCTTTTTGAAAATTAATAAACAACATTCACACACTTTTTGTTATCTAAAGCCAAGGTAACCTTGTCATAGAAATACAATAAATGCGTAGCACACGATTTACCCTTCCTGAACTCATACTGCAAATTAGTCAACAGACTATTAGTCTTTTAGAAATTCATAATATTATATTTTGTCAAAATTTGGAAAATCTTACAAACCACTGAAGTCAAACTTACAGGTCTATAATTCCCAGCATTACCTTTAGACCCTTTCTTGAAGAGCTGCATTATGTTAGCCAGTTTCCAGTCCTCTGGCACTGTCTCTGAGTTAAAAGTGATGCAAAATTTGAGAAATTTTTTCACTCACATTTTTGTATTTCTTTGAAATTTGGCTCATCGATTGTACCCTTTAAGGTTATCAAAAATCCAAAATTTTATATTTTTATCTCTTTTATTTTTTTATTTATAAGACTTTGATTTTTAGAAAAACCCTCTTTTTTTCAAGGATGCTTGAACATAAAATGGACGATAACTCATCACCAAGTATAGATAGAAAGATTTGGTAAATAGCGTTTTAAAGTACATTAGTTACTGTTTAATATAATGTGCAACATGACTAATTTTATAAAAATATTTCATTTTTAAAAATTTAAATTTAAAATTCTCAGAAAACATACAATGAATTTTGTTTTTATAAAATCTCAAAAAATTTGTGTATTTGATCTTCATTTGTGCTAAATTTCAAGTTGGGATCTCAATGGGATATTTTTATGAATTTTTGAATAAAATTTGACTCAAGAAATAATGATATTTTTCAACTTCTATTTAGTTAAATATGAGATTCTCTTACTGGTGATTTTCAAATGAGTAGTTAAGTAAGCATGATTATGTTTGAAATGAGCTGACATGAACTTGTAGATTGGTAACCCCCTCCCCTCCCCGGCATCACTATGTTTAATCTTTTTTCTTTTTTTTTTTGTTCAAAATTTTCAAAATGTAAAAAAATAAAATAAAACAAAAGAAAACAGATTACAGTTTAATAGTAAACTTATTGAAGAGTGGCAAATGTTCTTCTTCCAAACAAGACAAAGTATATCCCCCCCCCCCTCCTACGCACCCAAACATATGATTAACACTATACAGTCAAACCTCGAGAAATTTTTTCAGATTTAAAAAAAAATTCATTGTATGTTTTCTGAGAAATTTAAATTTAAATTTTTAAAAATAAAATTTTTATATAAAATTAGTCATGTTGCATATCATATTAAACAGCAATTAATGTACTTTAAAATGTTTTTTACCAAATCTTTCTATCTATATTTGGTGTTGAGTTGTTGTACATTTTATGTTCAGGCATCCATAAAAAAGGAGGGTTTTTCTGAAAGTCGAAGTCTCATAAATAAAAAAAGATAAAAATCTAAAAAATTTAGACTTTTGATGACCTGGATAGGTGCAATCGATGAGCCATATTTCATATGGCATTGCTCTCGCTTCATCATCCCATTCTACTTTGCTGTTTTGCACATGGAGTGGCTTGCTGGTGTTGCGAGTTTTCATTGGAAGGGGAAATATATTCTTCTTAGTATATTTAATTGATTTTTATTGTTTTTCGTTATTGTGAGATTATATATTTTCTTAGCTTAACAATACCGTTTTTGTCCTTTCATTCAGGCAAAATCCAATATAATTTCTCTTGATGACATTTTCCTTGTTATGATTGAAGAAGCATTGACTGAACTTGATGAATTAGAAGATCCAGAAGCTACATATTATGAAAATAAGGGTAACATTTTATTAGCAGTTGCAGAAAGGAAATTAAAGCTAATGAAAAAAGATATTTCAAGATTTGATTCTAATGGAAAATTGCTTCAGGTAGCTGTTTTACATTTAAAATTTATTTTGCATTTGTTCTTGGCTAAACTTCTCGACCTACATGTTTGAAAACTACAAAAAGAACTACAAAAAGTCTTTCTGCTTTTTTTTTTCCATTGTTGCTGTAGGAACTAATTTAACTACACTATTTTAGTAAAACAGGAATTGGAAAATAGGAAAAAATACTTCTTTAGTATAGTCGTGGGTACTTGGATTGTTATTGTATTTGAATTTTCTTGCATATTTTCTAACAAATGATGCCAAAAACCAGTTTTTACTTTGTATAATAATACTTCATTATGCTGACAGAAGTTAGGCACCTCAAAAAGAAAGAAAGAAAAAAAAAACACCATTTGATAAAACCATGGTTTTATGCAATAGAACTTTTAACTGATTTATTCTTAAATACTACAACATACATGCACAAAACTTTTATGAAGTTATGTTTGCTAATTAGTTTTTGTAGTCTAAATTAACAGAAAGTTCCAAAATTTGTCTTCTAAATAATGTTTTAATGATATGCCATTATGGATTATATCATTTATGCTCCACCGTCCACCAATTCCAGTTATCAGTGTGGTAGTTGAAAAAAAAAAAAATCTTTCTGGGAACTCAGCTTGAAGTTTAGAGAAACTAACCAAAAGAAAAGATGGTTTGAAACCGATTTATGTACATTACATTTGCATTATTTTTACTAAGAAAAACCAAATCTTTACTGAGGAATCTCTTACTAAGGAAAACCAAATGGGGGGACAGTGTTCCCCCATGATTCCCCCCCTCCCCCAACTGCATGAAACATAACACTCCAGGATCACCTTGCACCTACGGCTGTAGGTGGTTTAACCGGTTGAATGGGTCCTTAAAGGAAGCTCTGTTATCTTTTTTTTTTATTTTGTCCAGACCAGGAGCTGAGCAACACCTGATCCAACATTCCCAGAGGTGTAGATCTGGAATGGAAGCTTCCAAATCAATGCCACCATTCATCATTAACAAACACAGATGATCTTCGACCAGCTAGCATTCAACCTGTGACCCCCCCCCCCCCTCATTTTGTGTCTGATGCCTTACCAATCAGACAACCACTACCCATCCCCCCCCCTCATTTATGGCACTTTGTTTAGTGAAAAAGAAGCATTAACTTTTGCTGTTAAATCAATGATTAGTACATTTTTTAAAAGTTTTTTAGTTGTCTCTTCTGTTGCCCAACTGCATCATAAAAAATAGGTTTCATGAAATTATTTTATTAAACTTAAAAAAAAATACAAAATTATTAAATTTTTTGTTGTCAAGTGAGTAAAAGTTGTTTGTCTTCACAATCTGTATTAATCACACCTTCCTGCCTCAAAATTGTTGCAAAATTTTTCTGTTTCAGGGTTTTGAATTAAAATCATGGAGTGACCTTTTGCCTAATGAAATGGGACTTAATAAAATACTGATGGAAGAAACTCTGAGCAAATCTTCTCAGGCCACTTTTAAATTGGAATCTCCCAAAACCACATTAGAGGTGCATATATGTCGAAAAAAATATGTAGTTTTATTTATTTAAAATATAAATTAAATTTTAGTTAGAAATTTTTTTTAAATAAAATAATGCATTGCTGTGTTTTATTTCCTTTCTTTTCAAAATTTATTTTTTTTTCTTTCTTTTTTTTTTTTGAATCTTTGTTTGCTCAAGTTGTGCTTGTTTGTTGTGTAAAATTTTGTACATTTCTCCCAAGATAAATGATATTTATTTTGCTTCTTTTTCTAATAAATTCTTACATTATATCTTTATTTTATTGCTTTTTTGAATAGTTACCAGACATTGTCATTTGGCGTCATGTATTTCCTCTAGCTGTTGAGATATGGCGAAAGGATGTAGAGAATTACTTGATGCTTGAAAATACAGGAAATACTCAAAGTTCTCAAGTTAGTATTGATTCTTGATTATTTTCATCTGCCTCTCCCAACCAAAAATATATATGCAGTAAAACTTCTCTGGAGCCACCACTCTCCATTCCTAAAAAGAGTTGTCTTTAATAGAGGTTAGTTGCTCTTAGTGGCCATTTTTGAACATGCAATAAAACCCAAAAAGCACCAATAAAAATCATTATACTCTGATACAGTATATTAAGAACATTATGATAACACAATATTTAAATAGAGGAATTAAACATTTTCATTACGAAGTTGTTATTTAAAACATACTTCTAACATTATCTTCCATTGAGAAATTTAATTAGATTTAATATATAAGAAAGGATTTGCCCAATTCGTATTCTTTGAATTTTTCGAAACAACTGTGCTTCTTGTTTATTGTTTAGCTACAAAAAATAATTATTTATGTCTTTATCATTAGTGCAATCTGAGTGCAACAATGAGCCTTTTTAGACTCCATGCATGAGCGTTCCTATTCCTCAGTTGTTCAAATGAGCAAAAATTCTGATTACTGCTGTACTTATCAACCTCCCACAATGGAGGACGCACGCCTGACCTACAGCGAGATATACATGTGTCACCTTAGATTCCCAAGAAAGTGAAAAACTACACCTTTTTTTTTGTAATTTTGGGACTCTAAACAGATAGGGCACTTGGTTCAAAACAAATTTATTTGAAATCCTCAGAAGAATAAACTTTACCCCCTTATACTGTTTTTTTTCCACTTTCATAGGCAAAAGTAGACGGATGTGGGTCTTTTCTTTCATTGTCTTTCTTTTGATTTTCACTATATAAAAATTCCTTCATGTGTTGGGGTTGATTTGATGCTGATTTTATATGTCATTGTGAGAGGTTTGGATGGTCTTTTCTTAGATTATTTTTTATGTTAATTAGATACTGCCTAAAATCCATGCCTTAGAAAAGTGGTTGTTACTGGAGGTGGTCACACACAGAAGTTTCACTCTATATTCATTTTCGAATGTGTAATAACAGTTAGTCTCTCATTTATAAAATGTCAAATTTTCATATTAAACTAACCATTACTTTTGAATTAAGATTTTTTTAAATGTAAGTTAAAATTTGTGTTTTTATTCCTTTTCCAATAAACAGCTAATTCATAATAATAATGGAGAAATTGTAAATGAAAGTGTCTACTTATTTATATGTACTGCCCATTTATGTTTGAAAAAAAAATTGTTGAATACCTTAAAACTCTGGATATTTTATTGTGTGTAGAAATTTTATTTTATACTGGTGTTTTTATTCGGAATAAAATCTTTTATTTTCATGAATATATTCTTAGGTAGTGTAATTTATCTTGTATATGATTAAAATGAAATGCAAATGTTTAAAAATTATAGTTACAGCTTAGTTTGCAAAATGTGTTTTTAATATATTTTGCAATTTATGCTGAAGAAAACAAAAGCTTTTTGATATTAAATTTTAAGTATGACATAATTATAAAATCTTCATATGTAGGATTTTTTTCTTCCTTTTTTAAAATTCAATGAGGCACTGTTATTTTGATCTACTCTCTTAAAGTAGAATTACGGTAAAATCATTTAGGTATTTAAGTGATATTTGAAGAGCCACTTATGGAAATGTTCGACAGGTTCGATAGTGCAATTGTGGTTCAGTGGATAATGTTCGATAGTCGATAACAGCACAATTAGAATTTTATTCACGGACACAAACATTACACAACATAAAATATCATTTGAGTGTATAGATGCACAAATCTTATTTCGATCTTCCTCGTTCGAGGCCAACTGTTCGAATGACAATAAAACTTACTCCAGCGCCCTCTTCAGGCAAACTTACCGAGATTTTCCACATCCTCCCCACCTGAACTTCATGAAGTTCACTAGCTGCAGGAATACAAAATACAACAATATCTTAAATGAAATATTAATATGCATTAAAGTAAAAAAAATGACAATTTTTAAATGTTAAAGTCAATCATGAGGCTCATTTACTGCTTCGAGAGGATAAACTAAGTCTATTGGTCTGCGAAACAGTCCACTTTCAGTTTTTACAGTACATGCACGAACATGTCCGTCACGACCTTCAAACAGTTCCTTTACGGTACCTAGTGTCCATAAAAGTTTGTTCTTTGTAGTTCCTTCTAACAATACCACATCACCTACTTTCAGTCCTGTACCTGTGCGAGAGTTCTTAAAATTGTGAGCAGTTCTTAAGTTCATCAGGTATTGTGATTTCCATCTTGTCCACAGGTTTTTTAGCCATTTCGCTTGGTATAATTTACGCTTCTTCAAATTTGTACTAGAAGACGATTTAGTGACAAGATCCAAGAAATGTATCGGATATGTATTAGCTTCCTTTTCAAAATGTAGAAAATGCGATGGAGTGAGAGGCTGAGGTTCCTCAAAGTCGTTGTAGGTGTATGTCAAGGGTCGAGAGTTCATCACAAGCTCGATTTCTGCAAGAAGAGTCAACAATTCTTCAAATTTCAGAAGGGCCTTGCCCAACGTTTCCGGAGGGAGTCCTTAACTGTCTTGATAAGCCGTTCATAAAACCCTCCCCACCATGCCGCTCTCTCCACTATATATTTTCAAGTGATTCCTTTGGAAGCTACGAAATTGTGAAAAGTTTTATCTCGCAGGAATTTCTGAAAACATTGAAATTCCTTATCTGTTGATTTGAACGTTTTCGCGTTGTCAGAGTATACTATGTTACAACTTTCGCGACGCGCCAAAAATCTTCTAAAAGCCAAAATGAAGGATTCAGTTGATTGGTTCGACACCAGTTCCAAATGTACAGCTCTCGTGACTGCGCACGTGAACAAAGTTATGTAAGATTTTACAGTATCTGAACCCTCCTTCACATATATGGGTCCGGCGAAGTCGATTCCACATACTGAAAAGGGCGGAGATTCAACAACTCTGTCCTTTGGCAACGGAGCCGTGATTTGATTTGCTGCTTTAGCTGAATATCTGCTGCAAATAAGACATTTTCCAATTATACCTTTTAAGAGCTGGCGCCCCTTCGGAATCCAAAACCTCTTCCTGATGTTGATCAAAGTGATATCTACTCCACAATGAAGAACCCTTTCGTGTTCTCTTCGGACAATCAATTCGGTGAATTTGGAACTGCGTGGCAACAATATAGGATGCTTCTCATCAAAGGTGAATTTTGAATGATCTAATCTTCCTTTGATTCTCAGGATCCCTATTTCATCCAGGAAGGGAACAAGGCTAGCTATTTTTGATTCTTTATCAATCAACGCATTCTTGCTAAGAGATTTAATTTCAGAACGATATGCATAACCTTGAGTGTTCTTTATCCAAAAATTTTCTGCCTCGGCCAATTCTACTCCAGTTAGTGGTCCACTTTTCTTTGGCGAGTTTCTCGTGTTCCAAACAAACCGTTTGATCCAGGCAGTAATCCTTAGGGATTTGGTAAGCTTGCTATGTTTAGAGAGATCTAAAAGCTCCTCTGTTTGGGCTATGACTTCAAACTGCTGCGTGTAATTGTGTCGCGAGCGATATTCCAATTTTTCATCTTCAACGTTCAGTTCTTCAGATTTGGGCCAACATTGTTTTGGCTCTTGCAACCACTTGGGGCCGTGCCACCAGAAATCACTGTGATTCAACTGAGAAATGGAAACTCCTCTGCTGGGCATGTCTGCTGGATTTTCTTTACCAGGGCAATGTGTCCAGCGTGAAGGTTCTGTGAGTTTCTGTATCTCCTCAACTCTGTTTTTCACAAAAGGTTTAAAGTCCCTAGGTGACTTTCTTATCCAAAAGTAAGCAATGGTAGAATCAGTCCACCAATGCTTCTCTAAGGGAATCTTCAGACTTGAAGACACTCGACTACTCAACCTAGAGGCTAACAGAGCACCCAGTAGCTCCAATCTTGGCAATGAGAGTGTTTTGAGCGGGGAAACACGACTTTTAGCTGTCACTAGGTTCGTATGAACGGATCCATCATTGTATACAATTCGTAAATAGACGACCGTGGCATAGGCTCGCAAACTTGCGTCTGAAAATGAGTGCAATTCAATAGTTTCAATAACTCTTTTTGGACCTTTCAAAAAATAATACCTTGGTATTTTGATTTTCAGAATATCTTTTACATCGTTGCACCATTTAATCCATCTCGCGTTTAAGTCTCCAGATATCTGATCATCCCAATCCAAACCGGAATTCCACAATTCCTGTATGAGACATTTAATGATTATTGTAAAGGGGGCGAGAAAACCTAAGGGATCGAAAATGCGACTGGCTACCTGAAGCAAAAAACGCTTGGTATTTGTTTGTTTCTCCAAAAAAGTTTCCAGATGTTTGGAATCAAAATAAAAGTTGTCGGTGTCCATGTTCCAAGACATTCCTAGCACCTTCAAGGAATCATTTTCTAAAACAATGTCAATTGATTCTTCCACGGACAGTCCCGATTCCCTCCAGAGATCTCTAAGCTCCTTGGAGCTCGTTTGAAACTTTCGGAGATCCATTCCAGCTTCTAAGAAAATATCCCTGCATTCCATACTGACTTGAAGCGCTCCTTCAACGTCTTCGTGACCTCCTATGAGATCATCTACATATAGGCATTCATTCAATAATTTGTAAGCTTTAGGGTGTGTCTGCTCGTATTTAGAAATGTGATATTTAATCGTTCCGGCCAAAAGGAACGGGCTCGAATTTAAACCGAAAAGAACTCTTGTAAATTTCAGAGTCTTCAAAATATTTTCGTCCTCAAACCAAAAGAACCGACTAACATCTCTGTCTTCCTCACAGATTTGAATTTGAAAAAATGCTTGTTTTATATCACTGATAAATCCAATGGGGAAATTCCGGAAGCGAACCAAAAGTTCGAAAATATCTGGATTCAAATTTGGTCCGGACTCTAAGCAATCGTTAAGAGAAATCTCTCCTGGGGCATGCGACGATGCGTCGAAAACTATTCTTAATCTACTGGTTGTTTTATCTTCTCGCACAACACATCTATGTGGTAAATAAAATATTGGATTATCAGTTGTAATATCCTGCTCATCTACAAATTCGATAATATTTTCAGCCAAATAATTCTTCAATATTAATTCATAATTATGATGTAAGGAATTATTCCTCAGCAATTTATTTTTCAAATGTAAAAATCGTCTTTTAGCAACTTCTTTATTATCATCTAAATTTTGCTTCATCCCTTGTTTCCATGGTAATTTGACTGTATAACGGTTATTTTCATACTTGATAGTGGAATTAAAAGATTCCATAATATCAGATTTAGTGCTATCTACAATAGTTTCTGATTCAATCCCTAAACTTTCTAACTGCCAAAACTGCGCAATTTGATCACTAAAAGTATCTTCATTGACAAGAACATTCATTGTCAAAAGATCATTATTTGACGAATCAGTTTGTCCCTGCAAGCTCCATCCAAAAATTGTTTCTACAGCAACGAGCCTTTTATCGAGACGTTGAATTCGACCGGTAACTACATCGTAATAATAATCCGCGCCAATTAAAATCTCTATTTCCTTCAAATCAAATTCATAGGAGTCCGCGAGCTGTAATTTTTTCAAGTGTTTATATTTACTGATGATATTTTTATCAGGTGTTGACAAATGTGTTGCAGAAATTTTATCGATTTCAATTGCTTCGATTTCAATATTTAAATTTGGATCATCTCTATTTTTTAATTTTATGTTAACAACGTTAAAAGTTTTGGGTTGTGTTTCTTTAGAGCCAAAAGTACTAAGTGAAAGTTTCTCTTTCCGAACTGTAGGCAATTTCAGTTTTCTACTAAGGTTTTGGGATAAAAATGTACGTTGAGATCCTCCATCCAGGAAAAGACGACAGGTCTGCTCAGTTTGTTTACCCTGAACAACTGCAGTGCAAGTTTGAAGCAGAACGCGATGATTATTTATTTTCGCTCTAGTTTTAAAAACGGCCGAAGCCACAGATTCACTTTCCAATTTCTGTTTTTCTTTTTTATAGCACAACGCAATGTTATGTCGTTTCCCTTCGCAAATCGAACACTGATCATTTTTATTTTTGCACATCTGCATAATATGAGAACGTTGTAAACAAATGTAACATCGACCTTGACTCTTCAATATTTCGCGGCGTCTATCCACACTAAGGGAACAATCCGCTGGCTTATGCTAACCTTGACAAAACAAACAGATCATTTCATTTTCGACAGATGCAGCAGTCATAAATTCAGCGGTTGAAAAGTTTTTTCCTTTATTTTTTCTCGGATCTTTTCGACATGAGTTCGAATAATTTTGCCGAAATTTATTTTCGTTTCTTTCTTTTTTAAATTTGTTGCTATTTTCTTCTGCGTTATTCCTACCAGATGTGAAAGATTCGACCTCGGGATGATTTATGCTTGCATTTGCACATTCTAATGCACATAGTTGCGCAGCCAAAAATTCAGTTAAATCTTTGATATTATAATCGCAACTCGTGAATTTTTTCTTGAAATCAAAAACTAGGTCATGTGGAAATAATTTCAAGAGCATTGGGCACATCATGGCACTATAATTCTCAGAACAAATCCCCAGCGATTCTAAACTTCTTATTTGTGTCTGAAAATTATCATACAGCTTCCGAAAAGCTTTAGTATCATCACTGCGTTTTAAAGACGGTAGATTCATTAGGTTATTCATATGCGCATTTATCAAAATGTCTTTTCGCGCGAAACGATCACTCAATAATTTTACGGCTTTGCCGTAATTTTCTGCCGAAATAGAGAATCCTTCTATAGTTCCTAACGCTGTTCTCCCAAGATGAGCTTTTAAGTAATTAAATTTGTCGATTTCGTCCAAATGTTCATTAGCGTGAATTGCTGTTTCGAAAGAATTCCAAAACGTTAGCCATTGACTTACGTCACCATAAAATTTTGGAATTGTTATTTTTGGTAGCTTAACAGTTCCACGGTAGCGAAAATCCGTTCTTAATTCCTCGTTATGTACGGGTGCTACTTCTGTTTTTGACACTTTATTAGCGCTACTGTCTAGCATACGCAAAAACTTATTTCCCCTAAATTTCCACATGACAACCTTTTCACGATATTCTTCAATAGACGGAAATTCCTTTACGAAATCCTCACTACTAAAAAAACTTTCCAGTTCATCATCTACCACTTTCAACGATTTCCATTTATCATCTAATTGTTCGAGTAACTCTTCAATTTCATTCTCATTGGCTGCCGTTTCACGAAGTTCTGTTTCTAATTTATTTATACACTTCGTGACCGATGCCCTCAAAACACCCCTTTTAGCCTTTAGTGTAGCTATTCCTTCAGCCATTGTTGTGATTCAAAATTCAATTAATTATCAAGTATATTTTCAAATTAAGTGCAACAAATATCATTCATTTTTCTTCTAAAATGCTATTATTTCAAACATTTCAAACTGTTATTCAAGCGGCAGGGTGCCAAATATTGGTGAATCAAAATGTATTCGAAATCAAAATCTTCTTACCTTCATTTATCTTCTAAAAGTTTCAGGCCGATTTGCACATTATGGAAATGTTCGACAGGTTCGATAGTGCAATTGTGGTTCAGTGGATAATGTTCGATAGTCGATAACAGCACAATTAGAATTTTATTCACGGACACAAACATTACACAACATAAAATATCATTTGAGTGTATAGATGCACAAATCTTATTTCGATCTTCCTCGTTCGAGGCCAACTGTTCGAATGACAATAAAACTTACTCCAGCGCCCTCTTCAGGCAAACTTACCGAGATTTTCCACACCACTATACCATAGCCAAAAAGTTTTGATTTTATGGAGAGAAAAAAAGATGATATAAAAAAAAGTGAAACAAAATTGATTTAACTTAAAATCTAGCTTGAAATCAAAATTGATCCAAACTGCCAATAAGGATTTTTTATAAACATCTAATGAAACATAAAATAAAACTAATGATTCTAAAAAACAAACAAAAAAATCACTTTTCAAAACTGCTATATTTGCTTTAAGATTAATAATGTCCGCATCAAATGTGATTAGTAAGAGACACTTTTCTTAAAATGCATTTCTTCCTCCTGCTTCCCTCATCAATCGTGATTCATGTTCTTTTTTTTTTTTTTTTTTTTTGAATGAAGTTCCTATAAATGATGTATTAAAATATCTTTGTTGAATCACTTACTTAACTTATTTTTATGTGCTTTTATTAAGCATGTTTCTGTCTTTGTAATTTGGCTGTTATCTCCGAATAGATTCTGTATCTTTTTTACTCAGTTGCACTGCAGTCGAGTTATACTAAATACTTTTATTCCTCAATAAAGTGTCTGTATCAATGATAAGATTTGAGTTAAAAAATTGTCAGTTCTTGAATTGCAGTAAGTGTTTATATTTTTAATTTTATTTAATGGAGAAAATCTTTACATCTTTTCTACAGGAGAAATCATTTTTAAAAACTACAAATTTAAATACTCTAATGAAGAAAATAGGCATAGAGAAAAGTCGGCTGGTTGCTAATGAAAAAGAAATTGCAGCTTTGTCTTATTCTGCAATATCAGAGAGGTTGAATGTGGAAGATGATGAAACCATACAAACAAACCGTAAAGTAATGTTATTTTAATTTATTTTATTTCTTTTTAAAGTTATTTTATTTAAAAAAAAGTTGTTACATTTATTTATTTATTTATTTATTTTTTTTTTTGAGATGTTTAATGTCACTAGTCTATGTGTTATATGTGGTGATTTAGGAATATGATTCTTATGGTTAAACTTTCCCTCTATTTTCAGGTTGGGATACTTGTTGCATAATTATTCCTATTTTTGTGTGCAATCTGCAGGGTTTGTTGATTTAAAACCGTTTACCCGCCAATGTTCCAAAAATGGAACATCATATTTAACTGAAAATTTTCCCAAGAAATAACGTTAAAATAAACAAGTTTTTTTTAACACAGTTTAGTCTTATTTCGAAGTATTTTTTGATTTCCTGCTTGATTGTTGATATATTTTCAATTATTTATTGCGATTTTTCAAAGATGAGTGTGTTTTTTAGCTTTTTGCAACTTTTTCTTATAAAATTTACCAAAAATTGGCTTTTTCAGAAAATGTGATGATAGCTATTATAGTTGTGAAAAATACTTCAATGTATGATTTTAAAATGCTTGTAGAAATGTACAATGATATTTCCAAATGGTGTACCTTTTCAAAATAGCCTGTTCCAATTTTGGAACACTGACGCTTTTAGGGAGTTAAATTTCCAAGAAGTAAATCGTTCGATTTCAAAGGGGAAATTTCATTTTTCGTAATATGTTTCTTTTTTCTTCTCATTTTGAATGTACTCTGATGTAGATGTTGGCAAAACCAAGTAAGTTTATATTTTGAAAGGATATGACGTCGTTAGCAAAGAAAATAATAACAGTCTACTGTTTGACAGACTATATGGCTCCAAATCCACACCTGCTTGGACTGCTGCATTGTCACGTGATAATAAAAAATAATATTAATGAGCGTTTTATTCTTCATATTTTAAATGCAGTTCAATAATTCGCTAGCTTTGTTTTTGAGAGAAACGAAATTCTGTTTGACGTATACCAACAGTTCATAAATGTTAAAAAATGTCTTCAAGATTTCTTTCTGTAGAACAAGCTGTGGCTTATTTAGAGACATTGTCAGATTCGGATTTGTCAGATGTAGATATATGCCAATTGCCCCCTGATGAACCAGGCAATATCACTCAGGAAGAAGATATTCTAGAAGACGAGTTACAACCTATTACACCAATTGATGTATGTGGACATTTTTTCCGCCAACTCTCGTGAAAATTTAACAAAAAAATCGGAGGAAGAACAAAGTCTGAAATCATTAGACAATAAAAGTAAAAAGCGAATGAAAACGGAAAAAAAAAGTAGGAATTATCAGGAAATAAAAGTAGAAAAAGAATGAAAATGGATTTAACTTGGGAGAAGAAAGCTAATTTTCGGAAACTGATTTCGTCAGAAAGTATTGAACCACTTCGACACGCATTTCCGAATATAGTGGATTCATCTCCAATTGATTTATTTTTTAAAATTTTACCTTTGCAGTATGATGAACACTTAGCAAATATGACAAACTTGTATGCATTGCAAAACGGAGAATCAATAGATGTTGACAGAGATGAAATCCTACAATTTTTTGGTTTGCTGCTATTGAGTGGGTACCATTCCGTTCCTTATAAAGATATGTATTGGAGCAGTGCAGAAGATACATCTGTGCCAATTGTACCAACAGTCATACCTCGAAATCGTTTTCGAAAAATAAAAAACAAGTTTCATTTGTTGGACAACCATGAATTAAAACAAAATGACAAACTTGGAAAAGTATACCCTATTTACGAAGAATTGTGTAAAAACCTTCAACAATTTGGTGTATTTCATGAAAAATTGAGTATAGATGAATCTATGGCTCCCTACTACGGTCGGCATTCATGTAAAAGGGTTATTAGAGGAATACCAATAAGACTCGGCTTCAAAATTTGGATGCTGTGCTCTTCAAGTGGATACCCATATTCCATGAAGATTTATTCAGGCAAAACAGAAGGATCCCCTGATGTGCAATTAGGATCCAGAGTTGTAAATGATCTATTATCAAATTTGACTGACACGTCTAAGCATGAAGTATACTTTGATAACTTTTTTACATCATATGACTTAATTTCTCAGCTATCAAAAAAAGGTGTATGAGCAACAGGAACAATTCGTGAAAACCGAACTGGCCATTGTCCACTGAAATCCAAAAAAACCCTTTCTAAAGAAGATCGAGGAAATTTTGACTATCGATCTGATGGATCAATGTACATGTGCAGCTGGAATGATAATGCAGTGGTTACAGTAGCATCTAATTGTTATACACATGAGCCACTTGCATCTGTAAAACGTTACTCAAATG
The DNA here is from genome assembly GCF_026930045.1 of Uloborus diversus. NCBI lineage: Eukaryota > Metazoa > Arthropoda > Arachnida > Araneae > Uloboridae > Uloborus > Uloborus diversus. The sequence continues at coordinate 15,646,669 of NC_072735.1, forward strand.
CGCAGAAATGCAAGATAGATGTGCCACAACCTCATCTTATCAAGAGATACATTGAAGGAATGAGGGGTGTGGACGACTTGGATAAACTTTTAGGGAGCTACAGACCTCATTTGAGGAGTAAAAAATGATGGTGGAATCTTTTTAGTAATGCTCAGAATATTTCAGTTGTAGCTAGTTGGTTACTTCATTGTGAGGTACACGAAGTCAAGATGAAGCATTTAGAGTTCCGAAGAGAAATAACAACTCGCCTCCTAAGAAGAAAAGTACGAGTGGAAAGTCATCCAGGGCCTCGTTGTCATTTACATAAACAATCAAGAATGTCTGACGGACATTATATTCTATCTGCATCCCAAGGACGTTGTGCGGTGTGCAAAAAAAAATACGACTAAGAAATGTTTTCATTGCGGCAAACGACTTCACCAGCAATGCTTCCTTTCATATCATGGGCATTAGATATTTCTGTATTGGATTTTATGAATTCTGGTATTTACATAAATGCAATTTAGAATATTATTTTTTCCGTAATAATGTATGCTAAGATAAAAACCGCATTCAAAACCTCTTAGTTTAAAAAAATTCTCTGAAAAAAAAAATCATGCAAAGCGCCAATGTTCCAAAAATGGAACACACTGAAAAACATAGTAAAAAAATTTTTTCTGGAAATTTTATTTTATTTCTGTATTTACTAGACATAAATAGACACAATTTCAAAAAATTACACAAATTTGATCTTCCGTCAATAGTTCGGCGGTTAAACGGTTTAAATCAAGTAATTTAAGAAAATCATTGATTTAAATCAATTGATTTGAATCAAGTGATTTTTAAAGAAAACCATTAATTAAAATCAGTTGATTTTATTGTTATAAATTAATTTTGCATTTTTAGAATGCACTAGCTGTTGTACTTGACTTCGCCCGGAGTTTAAATGCAGCACGTCCAGCCAGGATCTAAATTGTAGCATTTTTAAAGCAGTAAGCCAATAAAATTGGTTTTCAAAGTCCACAATTCCTTTATACAAATGAAACAGCTGAATAGAAGTTATTTTTTTGTTGACAGCATATCATAATTAAATCATAGTTATTAATGCACATCAGAAACAACTAAATTTGTACTTTAAGTAAGATTATAGCCTGAAATGGATAAATTTTGTACTATTTTATTTGAAAGTTTTTCGTGTTTAACATGAGTCAAAAATTTAATGAGTTCTATAATACATGTATGTAGGCATTGAAATATGCCAATAAATCTATTTTGCACCAACATCAGGCGCGATGTTTCTACGTTGTCACAAGCATGTATTAAACTTATTTTATTGGTATTAAAATAAGAACAGAAAGTCCCGAAATCCCGTAATTAGCATTATTAATCCTCAAAAACACAAAAAGTTATTAAATGTTCCACTAAAATTTAAAACGATTCACCAAATGGCGTGGTAATAGTAACATAGTCTTAACAAGATTGCAGATAAATAATGGATTTGACCAATTTTGTTGTATTTTAATAGAACTTATACATTATTTGTCTGGCGGATTATTTTTAAAATTTAACGTAACTTTCAATAATTTTTTCTGGATTTTTTCCTGAAGTCAAATTTCCACATTTTATTGTAACAGCTTTACACCAAAATTTTTGAACAGTCACCCTGACCATGTCACCATAACTCTACCAGCCAAATGAATAAAATTTCATTTGGCTCATTCCATTTTATGAAATGAAATGTTTTATTTAAGACGTTAAACATCATTTAAAGCTTCATGAAAATGTAAAATGAGCCGCCAACCCGCGTTTCCAGGCTATGATAATTTGCGCTGTGTTCTTTTGGCATCACTGAATGGCATTTCATCACTTGTGATATTTTGTAAGTTGTGATTCTTTGTCGAAAAACAAGAAGATAGATTTTGCTTTAAAAACTTAGTGTCGTTATTCTGACTTCTCACCTCCGTGAACTTGAATTTCAGGGATGTAAATTAATGTAAAAAAAGAAGTGAACATGTTTTCATATGCTTAACATGTGCAGAGTGTAGCAACGAAGAAAAAAAAAAAAATTCCCTGAAAACTTATCTATTAGGCCTATATTAATGGAAAATTCCTCACCTCCGTGATAGATCTTATCAATGTGTCATTATTTCTGAGGTGAAAATAAATGATGGAGGCGAAATACATCAATAATAGACTTTCTATCAAAATTATAAATTGCCAGTATATCCTAAAATTTACTAAATACTGTTTTTAACACGTATTTAAAACTACTAATTAAGCCGTACTTTAATTAAAAGAGCTTAATGTTATATTCCCACTAATCATTAAAATAGCTGATTGTTTTCACAATTAACAAAATTGCTACTTAATTAAATTATATTAAATTGGCCTCAATTTTTAAATATTAAAAGTTTTTTTCTTTTTTTCATTTCCGTGAACAAGGCTTTTTTATTTATGAGTAAAATAATTGGAACTTAGCTGGACCATTGCTTATGGTTACTTCTAGTAGGTAACACTTTCATTTAAGAATGAAAAAAAAAGAAAACAAAAGGTTTCTAAATTGAAAAATATTTGCGTTCAAAAATTACATTTTCAGGAGAATAGCCCATTTATAAATTTTAAATAATTTATTGAATAATTAGAGAACAAATCTTAATTTTAAAAGGAACCTGAAAGGATTCATCTATTATATAACATATATTATATTAAAAATGTAAAGTAATTAATATCTACAAATTTTTGAAGATTAAAAAAAAAACTGTTTTAAACCGAAAAAATCTTGACTTTTATTATTATTATTTTTTTTTTAAATCACGAACCCTGCATGTGTGTCATATCATCTGTTAGCTTTCTTTTTACTTCAATTTGGTAGATTTTCAATAATTGAATCCTTGTGACCAGTTGTTTTGAAATTCCCTCTTGAATAAAATATGAGATGACTCTTCCTCATAGTGCTTTAAATTGAAGATAAAATAAAATTTTGCATACTATTTTATGTTAATAACAAGTAATGTGGTTCAGTGGTTTGGAACGCTCTTTTCCTCCAGATGGTTGATCACACCACAAAAAGAACCACTTTTCCTACACTATATTACAGGAGGTTTTTAAATATTTTTGCTAAAATGTAGGGAGTTTCTGGAGAAATGTGTCAAGTTATCTCTCATCTGTCAGTTTTGATCTCCAGCATGAGAAGAATGTACCACTTCTTTGTACTATTTAAAATAAACTTCCTGTAGTGGCAAATAGTAGGAACCCTGCAGTGCAGTGTACTATTGACAATACTAAGGCATCACTCTATGAAGTTGATATAGAAAAATCTTATCCGAAATAGAGATAAAATACTAATAAGTTTTAAAATAGTTTGATGGTTTGAGAAATTTTTTAAAAATTATGTGTGTAGAAGTGTTTTTTTTATAATTTGTAAAAGTTTCTTTCTCTTTCATTATTAGGTGCCAGCACTGATGAATGAAAGTGATTTGCTAGTCACATCTGATGCTGCTACTCTTGGAAGGGATGAGAAATTTCACTCTGAAACACTTCCTGCAAGGAACTCATTTGAGCATAAAGATCCTGAGGTTGTCTTAAAAGTTTTCTAGGATTTTTGCTTTTTACTTAGTTGCTTGTGTAACAACACATTTCAAAAACCAATTTAAATCATTGAAAAGCAAAGAATGATCATAATTATAATTATTATTTAATTTTTTACTTGAAGCAGTTAGGTTCAGTTTTGAAGACAGTTACTTAATTATTGTACAAAGCATTGAATTGTTTTTAAGGAAATATTTTTTTCTTCTTTGAAATTATTAATCTGTGTATTTTACTAACATGTTCTTTAATTCTATTCCGAGTTCTATTCATTGCATTTGATAATCTTTCTGGTTAATCTGCAGAATGCATTTCCCCCCTAAAGCATTTTTCATATTGCTGAGTATAATTAGACATTTGAATGTGAAATCTTTTATAGATTTAGATTAATCTTTTAGTTACATTATTGTGAACACTAGTCCTGATAAGCAATTTCAATTTGTTGAACTGAAATGCAGTGGAGTCTCGAAAATCCGAGGTAATTGGGGCTCGCTTCACCCCGGATTATAGTTGGAAACTCGGATTATCCGGATTATTCCAGACTTAAAATTTGCGCTACTCGAAAGTCGTAAGTAGGAGCACCTTTTACTTCCTTATGTAAAGAAAATGAACTAGTGTCTTCACAAAAAATTTATCACCCAAACTTCAACATAAATTTCCTTTTAATTACGTATATAGGAATTTTAAACAAAAAATTTTTTCGATATCCGTACACACTTACATGTGCAAGGCGACCAAAGCATAACCCATTTCTCAATTTATTTTTACTATTTACTGTACATACTCAATAAGATTTACAGCAGCAAAATATTTCTATTTTCAGATTTTAATGAAAATCAAATTTTTAGCTACTAAAAATTATAGCTTAAAATATAAATTTTAAGCTATAATTTTTATTTTTTTTTATTTATAAATTTTATTCCGAAGCACCTCGGATTAAGCGGAACCTCGAACTTTCGAGACTCAGATTTTTGGGACTCTACTGTAAATAATTTTTGAGTTGATTTAAATTATACTATAATTCAATCAACTGTGTCATTAATAATATGATTATGAGCCCTAGCTTTAAATTTTTTAAAAATAAATTATCTATTATTAGTTGTGTTTCTTAGTAGAAAGTTATATTTATGTTATGCTTTTATTTCAGTATTTTAATGTTTGTGCATCATGGCAAGATCTAGTTTTAGCGGCACTGCAAAAAAATAAAACTACATTATGTGAGTTACTTCAAGCTGATGGGAAAACTGATAGTAAATCTAGCAGTGACTTATCAAGTGATAGCTCAGCAGAAACAAAATCTGAAGCATCAAAGTTTACGGTCTGAAAGAATTCTATTTTATCGTGTCTTATTGTGAAAATTTTACTTTTGTCTGAGTTTTTTGTATTTAATTTTGACTATTTTTGCCTTTTTTTTCACTTAAAAAAAAGAAAAAAAAATTGCAAACATACTTTGGCTTTTGCAGTGGAATTTTAGTCATCCTAGAGGCAGGAGATTGAAGTATAATTCCTGTCTTTTAATTTTTTCCTCCATTGGTGGTGTACCTATTGAACCGACTAGACCATGTTAACTTGTTGTCCAAAGGCAGCAATTATTTCCTTTGTAAAATAGCCATATTGGTTTTAGAAAATAATCTGTGAAACATTATGACTGAAATCCGTACATGTTTTCTTACAAAAGCATAAACATATGCTAGCAATGTTCAAAAAATAATGTCTTTAAAAGAGGACTTTTTTTCATACTTTCACTGCTAATCAAAATAATAATATAATGGAATGCACATTGTTTTCCATTTTATATGTGAGAAATAAGTCCGCAATTCATAATTTTGTACTCATGAGCACTTCTTTGAATTACTTGTATAAGAACTAAATTGCTTTAAGGCTAGCGTTCAACAGTCAGCATTACAGTGATTGCTTGAATACGTAGAAAGAGAAGATTGTAATTGCAATTTCCCTGCCTTTTGCGTCACTGAGAAAAAGAATATCTTTTAATATCAAATCAGAGATAATTTAGCTAGTGTAGACAAGAGAAAATTATGGCAACCAATATTCAACAGTTTTTAAGATGGAACATTAACAAATAATGTTAAAAATCAAAGATTAAAATAAAGAATTGAAATGGGTCGTTCCACGTCAAATCATCCAGGGGTGGACACCCAAGGTTCTTAAATTTTTATGACACTTCATGAGGTTGTTCTACATGTGGATCCAAAAGGCCGGACCCGTAGTTTCTGACTAGGCTGAAACGGCCTCTCATTCACCCTGGGTAGGTTTACTTTCTGCAGCGAAGAGCGAGAACGGATATTTCTTGTCATATCGCATCAATTATGGACTATGATGAAGAATTAATTCATGATGAATGAGTAGTATTATTCTATAAATTATCTATTTTTATTGCTTTAAAGAACTTTATTGCTTCGAATTTCGTTGATGAAAAACAATAGAAAAAAAAAATAATTACACTAATTGTATGTGGTTGTTAGGTTGTGATGATAATCCCACAGTGACGGTCACACATTTATTATACTCTAGTTTGTATCTGTTAGAGTTCATGCATATATTTTTCCAAAGAGTGATGACTCAAATCACCGTTACAGGGGTCAAAAACAGTGCGTCTATTTATGTTCAATTATTTTCAAAATAGATTTTTTAAGAATAAAATGATGCAAAGTTAATAAGTTTAAAATTAAAAGTGACTGAAACATGATCATCATTAGAAATGCTTTCAAAACGAATGTTTAAGTGCAGCGGGGAAGGGGTACGAAAAAAACTTTAATACATATAAAAGTATTATATCATTTGAAAAGTTAAATTATGTTTTGCTACTTTTCTCCAACTATTTTGAGATACAGTCAACTCCCGCTACAACTTGATCCGACTTACACGAAATGGCTATAACGCTAGTTTTTCAGGAGCAGCTAATTTTAGAGCTAAAGCGAATTTCTCGCTCTCAACACGAAAATATTTGGAAAGGAATCGTGATGCTAAGTTTCGGCTTTGTCATTATTGACTTCGTGAATGTACTTTCATCCTTTCAGCATGACTGACTGCGCAAGTTCCCACACAGCACACTATAAACATAGCTTTATTAGTGTGTATAATCACCTCTCCTTATTTTTCATTTATTTATTCTAAATATGAAAGGTGATGAAATAGCACCTAGAAACGCTGTGTCACCTAAAGTTTGAAAATGGAAACAAAAAGCAAAAGTTAACGACAATTTAAGAAAAGTTAAAGATTTTTGATACGTTTGAACAACTAGAAAGTGGGTCGAAGGTAGCACGACAATTAGGTATGAGTGAATCTTTCACACGTTTAATTAAAAGTCAAGAGAAAGGCAATCCGTAAGTCCAGACCTTAGTTTTAATATGAAGCTCGCGTAGTAGAGTTTAAGCAAAATGCAAACAATATGAAATTGAAATCTGCTCTTGTAAAATATATATTAGAATAACAATCTTATATATTGCGCAGCATAAATGATCTTCAAATTTTAAGTTATAAATGTAACATATCTACTGTCTTACAGTGCAGCGATTGTATAATGAATTTTTTTTTAAATGCGGTAAATTTCAACTCTTTATGTAAGAAACGGGAATATATAGTTGAAAAATGGTCTACAACAGTTTAAAGGATGTTTAAAAATGTCTAAAATGATTGGGTATGTTAATAAAAAAAAGTCATATAACACAACACTTTTCCAAAAAGCGAACACAAAGCGAAACCACACAAAGCGAAATTTCGACTTACGCGAGGAGTCTTGGAACGCATCCCTCGCGTAAGTCGAGATTCAACTGTATTATCAAAGATGTAGGCACTGTTTACTAAAACAGATAGAAAATACACATTTCCAACAAAAAAATTTTCGTAATTTAGCGATTTATCGCGCAAATATTATTTTTGCTGAAAAATTCAGTTTGAAGAATAGATTTTTAGGAATTTAATTGTTTAATGTTGAGATGCATTTTGAGGAAACAGTGACCAAGATATGCTCATAATCAGAAACGTGTGAAAAACCAACTTGGGGAGGGGGGTTCGTAGGGGGACAAAAAGAAGGGGGACTTTTGAGATGATACTCCTCTCATTGGTATTAATTGCGAACAAAAAATCAGCATGTCTGTAATTTCTTCTGACAGAAACCTTTATTGACTGGTGTAAGAAGAAAGCTTCTAGTGCATTAGCAAGTTGGTGCTTGCCGTCTTGTCGTGCATTCTATGCGTAACGTTGACTGTATAATTCTATATATGTATATATCTTTAGAAAGCTTAGAAACTGTTCTAAAAATTACGCTGCATTTTTTTTTTTTTCAAATAACATTTATTAGACGTGAGATGCCCCCCAAGATTACATCATTAAAAGCGAAAAATGAAAAATACAATGACGTAATTGCTTAAAATAAAAAAAAGTATTAAAGTAAGAAAAGCAACGTTAAAAAAAAGCACAAATTTGCCAGTTACAGAAGACACGTGTTTTGGCGTTACAGGAACGCCTATTTGAATGCAAAAAGTAATGAGCTTATGGATGAAAAGACATCCGACAAAATTAATTATATAAAACATTTAAAAGTAATTTCTCATTTGCCTTGGTATAATGATTAAAAATATGTTAATTTTGAAAGATTTGAATCGTATTTAACGGAGATATAGGTGTTTGTTTAAAAACCTATAATTTTATACTTGAGGGGGACTGGGGGGAGCTCAAGGGGGAGAGGAGGGGATTTTTGGGAAAATACTCCCCTCCCTTGGTGCTAACACCTGACAAAAATTCAGCTTGTCCCTAATTTGTTCTGACATTTGGTCATTTTTGGTCTTGATTGACTGGGCTAATTCCATTCTTTTACTCAACATCTATTGAATACAAAAAAATCTTGCTTTCAATCCCCCCCCCCCCCCGAAGGTTTCAACTGAACAATCTTCGTTTATTCTGTAGAATGAACAAAGCAATGCCTTTAAATTTTAAAATAAATGGCCATTAGTTTAGTATGCCACAGTATGTTTCTAATGTTTATTGTATTTTTGCATAGATTGCTTCCTATTTTGAATCATCAAATGCGTAATAACTAAGATCCCACTGTCTAGTAATTAAAGAAATGTATCAATCAGATATTTATAGTGCTATTAGAAAATAAATTTTCTTCATCTGCCTTTCAGGCTGCAAATGTTCTTTCCTCAAACATAACTTTTCCTGAGTTGCTTGAAGTTGTTGCAGACTTAAAGAAGAAAGGTAGAGTTATCTGCAAAGAAATATTAGAAAAAGATAAGGTGTGTTTCTTTGAATCACTTGAGATAATTTTGCATGAGGATAGTGTTATAACTTTCATGAAATTCTGTGTTTATTGTTTTCAAATGTGTCCTCAAGTTTACATGTTCACTTAAATAACGTATATATTAGGGTGGATAGATTTTAACTTTTTTAAAAAATTAAATTGCCTGTGGTGGGAAAAGTTATGTATTGGCATCACATATTTGTGTTAAAAATGGTTTGAAAATTCAAAATACTAGTCGACCCGTGCGGTACTCCACACTGTGCTTCAAATCATTTCATGTGGCATTTCGCTCTTTAAATATTTCAAAGAAAGAACATTATGAAGAAGAATCGAAAAAAGTAAACTTGCAAAAGAAGCCATGTAATTTGAAGACAACATTTTTTTAGCATTACAAAATTATTGTCTGCCCTCTGAAATACCATAACAGAAGTTCTAAATAATTCAAACGTTTACAGTTTTCCCTTTCTTTAAAAAAAATTTCTTTTTTCTTCATCAGAACACAGTAACTTTAAATGCAGTGATAACATTTTGCATAAATTTGAGATTCAACACCTTTTTTAAAATCAAATTCTCATTTGGAAATAAGATATTATTGAAACAAAATGACAAATAAATAAAGATTTTTAAAAAATCCTTTTAATCATAAATAGATCTTTGAGCTTATAAACAGTCTTTGAAGAGTCTTTTCAATCATTGATAATGCTTACTAATAAAAAAAAATAATAATTTCTAATGACAAGAATCAAAACAAATTTAAACCTATTTACACACTTTGTCAATTCGCGTACGTGCCCTTAAGAGCTCACTCGCTGACGTCATAATATCTTCAAAAATAGTGATTTTTCAAAACTTCATAACTCGGTCAATTTTAATCATAGAAGAGTGATTTTTTTTTTAAGTTATAAATGTTAGTGTGTCCAGAATGTTTTACTAAATATCATTGCTAGGACTGGAGGACTATAAAAAGTTAAATTCTGTAACTTTTTCAAAAGTTGATTTTTTGACAAAAATTTCATGAATTTCAAGTCTTTGCACAAGTTAAAGATTTTTTCGAAATAGAACTATATGCTTATCTCTAAAGGTTTAGGAATTAGCTATTGGTCCACTTTTAGGGTGGACACCCTGTCTATAAAAATACAGAAAATGCATTAAAATAATTTTTGTTTTATTTATCAGATTGTTTTGCAATCTAATGGTTTTTGCAATGTTTATATGTCATTCTCCAGAAAACGTAACTTTTGAACTCAAATATTTTTCAATTTCGAAACTTTTTGTTTTCTTTTTTTTTTAATTCTTACATGAAAGTGTTTCCTGGTAGAAGCAACCATAAACAGTGGCCCAGCTATAAGTTCCAATTATTTTACTCATAAATAAAAAAAAATAAAAAAAAAGGCCTTGCTCACGGAAATAAAAAAAAGAAAAAAAAACTTTTAACGTTTAAAAATCGTTGCCAATTTAATATCCAAGTTGCAATTTTGTTAATTGTGCAAAAATTCAGCTACTTTAATGATTAATGGGAATACAATATTAAGCTCTCTTAATTAAAGTATGGCTTAGTTAGTAGTTTCAAATGTATGTAAAAAATAGTTGTAATTCCCCTCCATCAGTTATTTTCATAGAAATAATGACATTGGAAAGGTCTGTCATGGAGGTGAGATTCACAGAGGTGAGGATCTTTCCATTAATATAGGCCAAATAGATACATTTTTCATGGAATTTTTTTTTTCTTTGTTGCTACAATCTGCACATGTTAAGCATATGAAAACATGTTCACTTCTTTTTTTACATTAATTTACATCCCTGAAATTCAAGTTCATGGAGGTGAGAAGTTAGAGTAACCACGCTAAGTTTTTAAAGCAAAATCTTACTCCTTGTTTTTCAACAAAACTCTCACAACTTCAACTATGGCTGAAAATAAACAAGAGGGCTCTCTTGTATCATGGAAAATAAAATTTGATGTCATTACTTCCACATGTTAATGAGGAATGGCATTTTATGTTTAGGTAACGGAGGTTAGAATTTATTGTGTGACATATGACTCCTTGTCCTTCTAAAACGAACTAAAACAATATTAAAATATACAATATACTTAAACAATTAGTATTTTAGACAGTTGTGAAAGAAATAATAAATAAGTATATACTTTTAATTAAAGCTGGGCCCAGAGCCTGTTGCTGGTCGTCACCTTTGTACTTGTATTTGTACTAAACAACATGAACAGTCACACAAGGTGTATGACATGCCACGAAGGTGAGAATTCACATGTTGTGAACCAAAAATATACTAAAATAAAAATTATTGTTAAAAAATTGTTGGCAGGTTTAAATAGATATATTTTTGATGAAATTAAAAATCATTGTTAAATGAATTGTTCCTTAAAGTTTTTACTTTAAAAGGTGTGTGACAGAATAGTTACACTTTTTGAAGAATGTCCCTTATATGTTTGCATACAGTATGTTCCTAACAGTAATGTTGTTCTAAATTCAAATTTTTGTCATCATTTGCTTCATGGTAATTATTGATTTCCTTTTTAATTTTATATTATGTACAATAATTTTTATGCAAATTTATGGTGCTATTTTTTATACTTTTACAGACTTTTGGAAGCAGTTTATTGTCTGAAGGAAAAAATCTGGAGGTATAGTTCTCATCCATGGTATTTTTAAAAAAATTTTGAAAAAAAAAAAAAAGGACCAACTTCAAAATTGCTCTAAAAAGTGAAAAATAATTTTATACATTAAACACCATCGATAATACTTTTTAAGCATAATTTTTGAAGTTGGCGCAAAAACAAAAAGTAAAATCCAGTGTAACCATGCTTCGTTCATATTTTTTTTCAGAAAGTCATTCAAAGACAGGAACGAAACATTTATATCGTTACTCAAATATGCTGTCATCAATTCATAATGTATGTGGTAATGGATAAACTGGACCCAGTTGAATTTATAGTTGTAGTTGAGTTATGGATGTGAATGATTTTATCTATCATTTTTGCGCCAACTTCAAAAATTATGTTGAAAACTATTATCGATGGTGTTTGAAGAATAAAATTATTTTTCACTTTTTAGAGCAATTTTGAAGTTGGTTCTATTTTTTTATTCAATTTTTTTATTTCATTCTTTTTAGTGTAAATGTATTTCAGATATAGTAAGAAGTTACCATCATGAAACTTCACCTTATTTTTATCATAAAAATGCACCATGCTAAAAAAAAAAAAAAATTAAACACGCTTTAAACTTTAAGCGATTGGCACTAAAAATTTATCTTTGTTCATCTCTGGAATGCATTTGTGTGTTAATTTAACTATAACCATTTAAATATTACGTTTTCCCTCACTAATTTACATTTCACGGCATAAAAGTTGCTTGTGATGTAATCCTGTATCTTCTTACTTAGCCCAGATCATCTGTTATTGGCATAGATGATAACGATAAAAATACTACTGTATATAGTTGAATCAAACCTAACCTGGTAGCATTGTGAAGTCTAAGCATATATCCTAATCACTGCATTACCTCTCTTCCAGGTTAGGTTTACCCCCACTATAGAGTAATGGCACTGAAGAAACTTGATGCTTGCTTCAGGAAAACCTTCATTCAAAATTATCATTACAATTTCTATTAATATTACTGTTGTATGGCACCAAACTTTTGTAAAAATGGGTTTTATATTTAATCATTTAATAAGGAAATTGTATGAAATTTACTGTTTTTTGCCCATCAGTTTTTTCTAAAGAGCAAAAATGGTCGAACAAAAAAATTGGACCTAAGTTGAGCCATTCCCGATCCATTAAAAAAAGAATCGTCAAAATCGGTTCACTAGGTGAGACACTGTGAGTGGGCAAACAAAAAAAAAACATACATACTGTATGAACTGAAAACCACCTCTTATTTGAAGTCGGTTAATAAAATGTACTTCATTGATTTTAAAATTATGCATGAAATACATTTTGTAATATTCATACGCCACCTGGAATATCTATAAAAGTTGGAAAATTAATATTTCATAGAAAAGTCGGGAAAAATGTAAATTTTTCCTTAGACCTAGGAAGATCCCCCCCCCCCCCCTACTGCTTCAGGGTTTCCCAAACTTTTCCAATTAAGGGTACCCTTTGACGAATTAGAATCTTCTCATGGCATCTCTTGGTCCATCTCTTTTATCTGTACATATTGTTCACATGGATACTTTGCATAATGTGACCAGACGTCCCGCTTTTTGTCTCACTGTCCCGCTGCGGGAATGTCCCACCAAAATGTCCTGCTTTGTCGAAAAAGTCCCGCTTTTTTTTGTTTAAATTCCGTCACACAAGAAATATAACATACAATCTAGATTTTTTAAACGCTTTTTCGATTTTTTGCTGTCAGTAAACGTAAGAACGCCATGTAAAATGTTATTCTTTAATGTTTAATACGCTGAACTACCTCCACCATTATTTGCGTTGAAGAGGAGAAGCGGTTAAGCGCCAAGTGTTGGCCGCGAACGGGGGAAAATAAATTCTTTTCATTCATTGTGATTGTAACTGTTACATGTTGTATGATTATCATAATTTTACAAGATGGGTAAACGTAAATGCATTGTGAATGACAACTTGAAAAATAAATTTCCATTTCTCAAAAAGGGATTATTTCTTTTTCATGCAAGGAATTCCTTGATTTTCTGAAAGGCAACAATTATTTGCTTCTTAAAATTGCTTCTAACAGCAAGTACAACTGAAAATAATAATTTTGATTAATAAATTTGTTGTGTGATGCAATATTCTTTACATCAATACTATTAAATTATTTTCAACTTGAGTTCTTTATTGGTACATTTGAGTTATTTTTTGGCATTTTTCTGTTACATAAAATATTAAGTCTGTGGGGGAAAAAAACTACTCTACCCCCCCCCCCCCATCATGTGTCCTGATTTTTAGCTTGAAAAATCTGGTCACATTAACTTGGCAGCACCCCTCGCCTCTCTTTAGGCTTTAAAAATCTTTGTCCTTCTTCATTGCATCATGTGACTCATTTCTTTGCTCCAAAGAGTGATGCAGTATTTGAGATATCCTTTGCAAGGGCAGGCTCTGTGGAGAAATGATAACAACAATTATTGTTTGTAATTTTCCTTCCTTTTTCATATAATTTTCCATGTTGTTTTAAAAAAGAATGAAATGTTTTGAAATTTGTATATGTTCTGTCCTGCAAGAATGATTTTTAATATGAGGTACGGCCTTTGGCAGAAAAAGGTTGGGCGCCACTGGTTTAAAGGAAGCAATTTTAAAGTTCCCTTTAAGTTTGTTTTAATGAAGTTTAACTGTATAGGAAATAAGGATTGGCTTAGTTACGTTTAAAATCTGTTGCCACTTGACTCTTTCGTATTTTTTTTTGAAAGGTATAAAATTTTCTAAAGAGTTTGCTGATTTCTGAATTTTAATGTTGTCTAAAAAAAATTTCTTCCTCACACAGTTTTAAATTCATTGTTTTAGCCTGCTATCGTCATTTCAAAATTTGTGAGCATATTTGCCAATGCAATGCAGAAAAGAAAAGAAGAAGCCACGATATGTGAAAGGATGTTATCTGATCTTGAACAAAACATCAGCAATGCTGGGGCGCAAGTGAGTTGATTCATTAATGTGTATTTATCACTATTTCATCTTAGTTTATTAAATTGTTAGCATTATGTTTCTCTCCATTTTGAAGAATTTGTCTTGTACTGGTTCAGCATCATTGAGTACATTTGGGGAAGGGGGAGAATATGAGATGTTGGCGATGCTGAAAATAATTTGCCGTAAATTTTGACACCATAGAGTGAGTAAATTAGTCGGCAAGCCTGAGTATACTCGGGTTGGTCTATGGAGTTTAACGCATTTCCCGTGTGTGACACAGGTGAAAGTTATTGGAAAATTTGCACATGCCCATGTCTAACATGGGGGCTTTTGTATCTTACGTTATTTTATTTCTAGTACCCGTCTCAGATTCGTTCATGCAAAAATAGATAGGCTAGTTTGTTACTTAATAAATTTGTTGAAAGATATTTATGTATTGGAAAGGGTTCAAAGACGGGCTACAAGGCTAATAAATGGACTTTCTCATTTAGACTATGAATCCAGGCTTAGAAGGCTAAAAATGTACAGTCTTGAGCAAAGAAGAGACCGAGGGGACATGATTCAGTTGTTTAAATTGATTAAAATGAAAGATGTTACGGGGCTGAAGTTTAGCACTGAAAACGGGACAAGGGGTCATTGTTTTAAGCTATTTAAATTTCAGGCTAACATGGATATTAGGAAAAATTATTATTATAGCAGGGTAGTGGAACCTTGAAACTGCTTACCGGAAGAGGTGGTAATGAGCAAGGGAGGAGGGCCATTGTTCTTCACTGGGGATTGTAAATTGACTAGGACCAGTCTGGCTGGGCCCAGAGTCTGTTGCTGGTCATCACTTTTGTATTTGTATTTGTATTTTAACTCATTTACCATAGAAGGCTCAACTATTTAGCATTTTTCTTGTGTAAAATTCTTTTTCTGGGAAAAAGCAGTTCTTTGATATGGAAAAAGTAATAGATCCATTTTTAGCAGTAAGTTAACACCCCTAAACCAGGGCCAAGGCACCCCAGAACCACATGCAATATACCAGACAGCCCGGTTATCACATCCTGAGACTGCAGTTTCGTTCTTATTAGAACTTTTCAGTCAGGAATAGTGAATAACCAAGCTGGAGGACGACATCATCTCATTGAAGCTGAGAGTGACTTCTTTTTCTGCTGTATTTTTGCACTTTATACTGTGTTACTAGGAACAAAAGACTTTTCCCCTAATAAAAAGTTATATGCCACAAAATATTCTTGGAGTTGGCACTGAAATCATCCGAATTCATACCTATTCTTTGATGTAGTTTAAAAATTATTGTGTTTATGAGTGTGTGCATCAAAAGTTATAAGATTTGATTTAAAATAATCTTTCATTGTTTAAATCTACATTTAATTTTAATGCAAACAGTTTTGCAATTCTTATTTATTTATTTATGCTTTCTTTAGACCTTAAATGATTAAAATATTCATGAGCACATAATTCATTTAAGATTCATGAATGCAATTTAGTTTAAAAAAAATCAAGCTGCTTTTAAAATACTCTTATATTGTAATTTATTTATTTATTTTTTTAATCTTCATCAAGATCTTTTATTGTTTTCAGATATCAGCCACAATATTCTATTTCATCGAACTTTTGAATAAAGCTCTGAAAATAAGAGTTGAAGAGACTGAATCAATTGATAATGAGATGAAGAGCCTCGGAGATTTCATAGTAGGACTCCTCCCCCCTCCCACCTTATTTTTTTCTGTATGCATTTTCAAACATGCAAAAATTACTCAAATGTGACATCAAAATTTTGTATTACAGGACCTGTATGCTGAATATGTTGACAGTAGCATAGCTGAATCTTTATGGCAACGAAATATGAAATGCATTCAATTTTTGAACAAAGAATTGCCTGTTTTACAAGAACTACATGAAAATATAGAGCTCAAGGTTAATTTTTTTTATCTGTATCTGTTGTAGACCATATAATGTTATTTTTATGCACTCAGGGTCATCCTAAGAGGTGATGGCGCCTGGGGCAGTTACTTCAGGCCTCCCCCCTCCCCCACTGCATTTACATACAGAAAAGAAGCTGGTTGTAAAATACTTCAGTACAGTGTAAGATGAACATTGACCGTTTAAAGCCGCTAACTTAATAACTTAAACTAATAATTATAGTGGTCAAATAATAGAAAATAACTGAATATTTTTGTATCTTAATTATTAATAGTAAAAGATTTTAATTGAGCATGTTATCTTTCTGTTTCAAAAATCGCAATTAAATATAATGTGTAAGCATCTTCAAAAACTCTCAAAAACTCTTAATTAAAATGAAAAAAAAAAACTAAATTGTAAAGCAGCAAAAGTCTTGTTTTCAATGCCCTCTCATATCTTAGGGCCCTACGACCTGGGTGATTGATTGCCCCGCTCGCCCACCTTTTCGGACAGCCCTATATGTACTATTAATATTCATCAAAAATAAGTATTTCATAGTAGTATGCTATGCTGATCACCTTTGCGCATTCAGTAAAGCGTTATAAATTAAGTTCATTAAATATTTCTTCATTATTGTTTTGGTACACAAAATAATATCCGCCCCCCCCCCCCATCATTTATTTGAACTTCAATCCCTAAAGTAATTCCCCCTTCAGCATAATCAGTAAAAGATAGGCCTGTAGAAAATTTTAAGGAGGGGAAATGATGTATAACTGATATTCCGAGACCTATACAAGATTGCATTTTTCCATTAAATTGAACATGAATAATTCAGGATTTAATGAAAACGACGAATAAATGTAAAAGAGGTATAATCAAGAGGCGTATGAAAGATGCTTTATTGTATAACTTGACCTTTGAGATGAGTTAATATTTTTTTTATATTTCAGATGAAGTCACATTTAGATGCTAGTATTAGTACATTTCAAATTGCAGTGAAAAAAATGTGTAGTGTTATTTGCAAATCAGAAATTCCATCTTTAGATGCAAATTCAGATAATCTTGATTTTGAGGTAGGTGATTTATTTATTTGTTTTTAATATGATATGCTATACTCTAAAGTTTTTTTACAATGTCATAAAAGGTTTAAAATTGTAATAATTTAATCTTTTTTATCTTTTTTTTCCTAAATAAACAAAACCATTATATTCAAAAACAATATGAAGCATACATAGTTTTTTTCCCCCCATAAAAATAAATTTGTATGTAAAAACAAAACAATTCTAGATATGTTATTTTCCACAAAGATATGTTGGTGAAACCAACACATTATATTTTTTAAAAATACTGGTGTGAAAATGTTTTTTGTTCCCGTTTTAGGATAAAGCAATTGTTTATTCTGCTACTGAGGTTTTGTTGGAAATCAGTTGTTTAAGACAGGAGGAAAGTGAGTTCTTGGCAGTTGAATTGCCTAAATGGAAAAGAATGAATAGGGATGGACTTAATGTTGAAGAAAATGTAAGTTAACATATTATCTTCAATTTTTTTTTCTTTTTGTTTTTTGTTTTTGTTTACTTTTCATTATTTTAAATTTCTCTTGTTAGTGCTAATTGCTCATGTTATTTTATGATTTCAATGAATATATGTTGGGATAGTTAGGGCATAATGCATAATAATGATTTGTTTCAAAACCTTTTAAAAGACTGAGGGATATTTTTCTGAAATTTCGTTTTTGAAGTGTTATTAGTGTTGTATTAAGTACCTGGACGACCAAGCCTCGCTCGGCTTTAAAAGAATTATTTTTTTGTCAACTCGTGTTTTTTTAAGGTTCAATACTTTTCCAAATATACTTGAAAAGCTTCATGTTAACAAAATATTAAGCACTCGACCTTCTTATAACACTTAAGTATCAAACAAAGAAGATTTTGAATGTAATTAAATCAATATTTTGTTTTAAACTATCTGTTACATTTGTTTCCGCTATACAATTTTCTTGTCGGTAATTAAAATATTTTGACCTTGGAGCCAGTTTTGTTATGGTGAAATCAGTTTTTAACTGAATACTTCCTTTCATACTATGATGCGTTTTACGATTTTATCCCAATCGAGATTTTCTTTTTGAATAAGTACTTTTAGTGTAGTTGGTGACTTTACGCCAGAAAATGCTACATAGAGCATGATATCCATCAAATCTGATGATTCACAAACCATTCCAACAAATGATAACAACTGTCTTAACAAAACATTAAGTCTCTAGACATATATTTTTCCGAAATAAAATTTAAATGCGTGATTAAAAAAAAAACATATAAAACTATTTGATGTGTAAAAAAGGATTATAAGTAAATAAAATAAGACGGTCAAGCAATAGTTTTGCTTAAAAAAAAAAAAAAAAAAAGCCTTACATCGACTTACATAGTGCTTTTGAATTTGTTTTTAGTCAAGTGTGATTGAAATGAGCCAAAGTGGCTAATATCAGCCAAGCCTGGCAACCCTAAGCAAGTTTAAAATTTTAAAGCGAGAAGAGACATATTTTCATTGTTATGGTTGCAAATCGTCTGCCTGATGCGCCAATTCACAGTTTATTTCAAGGCTTAACTTAATTAGACTTTATATTAAAAAACTGTTTTTTGTAAAAAATCGCATTTTTACAGAAAAACACTGATGTAGATGAACTTAGAATGCTAAACTACAATTAAATCCAAAATTTCACCGAAATCGTTAGAGCGGTGTCCGAGATAAGAAATATATACATACTAGGGTGGAACGAAAAAACAAAGTTTTTATTTTCGAATCGTAATAGTGCGGAAAAGTTGCGATTGGTGAAGACTTACAAAACAAAAGTTTTAAAAATTGGATAATATCTTCCGATCCCGCAACCAGCCTGAATATTTGAAAAAATGGAAAATTTCGTATTTTCTTAGTGATTTTTCAAAAATTTTGTTTTAATGTTTCTTTTTAAGGCTCTAAGACGGAAAAGTTACGATTGGTAAAACATTCAGAAATAAAAAAAAAAACAACTGAAATCGAATAATACCTTCTGATCCAGAAACAAACCTAAAAAATCGAAAAAGTTCAGAATTTCAGGGGTTTTTTTTTCCCCGAATTTTTAACATTTTTGGTTCAATGTACTTTTTCAGGCTACAAAACGGAGAAGTTACGTTTAGTGAAGACTTCAAAAAAAAAATCTTTTTGAAATAAAACAATGTCTTTCGATCGCGCAACGAACCTACATGTTTGAAAAAATGTAAACTTTAAGCCCTTTTTCAGCTTTTTTTTAATTTTAGTTTAACGATCCTCATAAGTTCGGTATAAAATACTAATGGTAGAACGTTTGTTTATAAAACAAATGTGATATTTTAGTATTAGCCTGCCTGTGAAATTGTCCACATGGCCCTTTAATCCTGTGAGTGTATGCATCTAATATACCCCATTAGCGCCTCACGATCTTGAATTTATGAGCTTTTTAGTTGGCTTGTGTCTATAGGTATCTTACTTAAATGAATAAAGCAGTCCTGCTGGAATCAGTATTTCTAAATGTTTCTAATGTGTGTGTGAAGTCGATTTGCTCTGCTAAACGTGTTTCAATCATGAATCCATCTTTGCAGAAAAAAATTACGAGAAAGTCCTTTCAGTGCCCTATATTTGGCCACCCAAGAGATTTGCCAACAAACAAGCTCCCTACTTATAAAAATGTACTTCAAAGTTGCTTTGAAGAGAGAGTTGAGTTTGCTAGAAAAGTCAATAACACAAAAGTGAGTTTTTCCATTGTTAAGGACATAGTGGCGCAAAAAGTTTAAATGTATCTTTGATAAGGCCTCGATTCCAACAGTTTCCCTAAAAGGAATTGCTCAGCTCATCAATATCTTCTACAAAAAATATCTCAATTTCATGAGATCTTACAACCGAGACAAGGATAAACCACGACCATTGCAATGGGCTATTTGTTTATAACATTTCATTGAGTTGCCTTTTCGCCATCTTTTTCTGCATTTGGATGGTGGAACAACTGGCTTAAGTTCGTTTTCTGGACCAATAGGAGAACAACTCAGAGATTGCGAAAAACTGCCAGTAATAGATTTTCAAGCAATTGACTACAATTCTAGATGTAAACAGAAAGTGCTTGAGCAAGGATCAAAGATATCTTTTAGATATATCTCAGGCAATAAAGGGTGGCAATTGCACAAATGATTTGTCAAATCGTGACCCCGGCCCACTCTCACATTCCAGATGGCTCACTTGTGCAAATAGAGTCCTTAGACTGTACGTAAGTGTATCGATCCCATCAGGTGAGTTAAAAGACATAGACTTTTATTTTGAGATGTTACATGCCGATCTGGTTTGAAATAAAGAACCGCAAAAATTTCACAGACAGTGCCATTCATGTTTACAGAACAATTCAAACCTGTCGATACTTACCTGGCAATCTAAAACAAGTTGTTTACCCTGTCATTGAAAGAAACTCTTTCTTTGCGCATCCGAAAACTTATTAATGTCAATGGTGTTTGATGAAAGGAGGCACATAAGAGAACTAGCGTTTAAAAACGTCTTGAAAGTCAGGGAGTCTGTTTCTAAAGGCAAAAGCATTGGAAACTTTGTCACTCGATCTCTAAATTTCGAAGCAGAAGATTACACAGAGATTATTAATTGGAACACGACAAAGCTATCTTCTCCACCTTTTCTTCGAAAAGTTCCTAACAAGGACATTGAAAATCTTATTGCAACAAGCACTATACCCGACTGGGATATAAAACTATCCCCCTGCCATACTTAAACTGTTGAAAGATCTGTGAAGCTAGTGACGGAGGCTTCGCTCAAAGTGTGTGGATTTAAATCAAGAGATGGCTACTAAGAGCAACATTGAAATCTAGATCAATTATGCCCAAAATTTCCAAAAAATCTGAATATAAATTAGCTTCAACAAGTAACACTTAAAACAATAAGACTTGTGTACTGGATTGTAAATTTGGTAAATATTTTATAACTTTTTATTATTTGAAAATGTTTCATTGTTGTAAAGAATGGTAGTTTTGCATGTTTAGAAGATACCTTAAAAATCAAGAAATAAATTAATGTTTATGTATAATATAGGGTTTTTTAAAAGGCTTTTCCCAGTAACACCGGGGGGAAAAAACAAGAAGAACAATTTTATTTTTAATCACTAAGAAAAGATGAAATTCTCCCGTTTTTTTACTTTTCATGCTTGTTCCTGGATCAGAAGGTATTATTTGATTTCAATATGTTTTTTTTAATTTCTGAAGGCTTTAACAATCGTAACTTTTCCGTCTTAGAGTATTAAAAAGAAACGTTGGAGCAAAGTTTTAAAAAAATCGCTAAAAACATGAAATTTTCCATTTTTTCAAATTTTAGGCTCGTTGCGGGATTGGAAGATATTATCCGATTTTAAAAATTTTTGTTTTGTTTTGTAAGTCTTCACCAATCGCAACTTTTCTGCACTATTACAATTCGAAAATTAAAACTTTTTTTTCGTTTCACCCTAATACATACCCACAAGAATTGCTCGTTTAAAGATATAAGATAACACATGCAGACATCATTTTTATCATAATTTAGAAGTGCTCTTGAGCACCTGGAAAAATTATCTTTTAATGGGGGATGGGGGAAAATTACCTTATATGAAGACACTATGGATACATTGATTTCAGCTATGTCATGTAGTTTCATATTACTAATTAGTACCTCCAAACATATTTATTGTTGTTCCTTCATTTTGTGTTGGATCCTTTCTTGCAGAGATTTGTTCGTATCATTTTGTGTTTACACATGTCTGTGGGTGAAATATGATCTTAAAAACTGATGGTTGAGCTAAATAAGGATTTTTTTTAATGCAACCAAGTTATAGTAGGAAAGAACTTGTTCAAAGTTTAAAAGAGGGGAGCAGAGATCCCTTCAAGAATCTCAGTTTTATCTTTTCACAAATATGTTACATAAGTCTGTCGCAGTACATTTTCCAAAATTGGGCTCATTGTTATTTTGGTACTATAGCAATACCTGAATCATTTAATAGAATTTTTATATCCTTTAGCTCAGTGAAAAATTGAAAAGAAAACAATTTTTTTCAAATTATCATAATATTGTATCAAGTTGTTGAAAACAAGACCCCTCTTGCTTCTAGCACTACTATACTTTTACTTGAATAATGATGGTAAATGAGAAACCAATTATTCATTAATATAATTATTCATCAAATCAGGCAAATTATTTTTTTAAAAAAATGTTTTATTTTTTACAGTTTGACCCTCAAAAGTCTCTTTATATATGTGCTGTTAAATTTTGTTTGCAAAAACTTGTATGGGTACTAATTTATGATAAGAATATATTAATCTTCTTGCATTTACACATTGATTTCACAGGATTATTGTTAAATATACTGAACAGAAATTATAAAAAGATACAAGAAAGTGAGAGAGAAAAGTTGACGAAAGGTTAAAGTACTATAACTGGAGCGAACCTAACCTGACAGCCACTATGATGTGATTAGGCTCTGCATAGCCTTCACAATGCTGCCATGGTAGGTTTGTCTCATCTATAGTCACAATGTTTATTACTGATCTTTCGAGCAAGTGCAAAATAGAAAATCTTTTCTTGCTGCCAAAAAAACATGACACGTCAAATTGCCTAGCTCTAAAAAATAGAGTGGTTGACAAACATTTATAAATTGTCTGGATACAATATGTACTTATAAGGAGAGATTTTTAAATGCAATAACACCAAGGAATCTGCATTTATTTTAAGAAGAAAACTGAACATATCTATTCTGTTAATTGCACATTTAAATTGTTTTATTCTAGCGTGCTTCATTTCTGAAGGTTGCCGAAAATATGTTCTCGAATATATTATCAAAGAGGAAGGATCTAATGGATAAATTAATATTACAAAGAGATTCAATGATTAATGAAAAAGAAGAACTTTGCTCTGGAGTAAGGAGGAAAATTTCCTTTTTTTTATCTATTTATTTACTATATTGTTTGAATAGTTTGTGTACTATACTATTTCATGATTAATCTTTAGATGATACATTGGAATTAATCCACAATTCCCAACTTATCAGAATAAGTTTTCTATAAAATCTAAAATGCTCTTGTCAGATTTGAGATCTAAACAATGAAATGTAGTTCTGTTTTGAGTAGAAAGATAAAATATCACTCTTGTTATGCATGTTAAATGAATTGTTGCCAAAACCAATGAAAAACAATAGTATTTATAAAGTTAGTTTAATTAGTGTTAATAAATTTAATAAATTATTTTAAAGGCTGAACTTAAGCGTATATTTGGATTTTGGAAAATTTAAACTTTTCAAATAATTTAGGTTTTCAATCATTTCTTCCATTTAGTCCGGTCAATTTAGACAATGGAAATAACAAAAATTCCGGGAAAGCTAAATTTTTGTAGAGACCTTGGGTTTAGCATTACAAATAAAGTGCAAAAAGTCCCCGTCGATCCCATGTGCGCTAAAAAAGTTATTCGGGGTCAAAGGTCAAAATTTTAGGTTTTTTGGATTTTTCTCAAAAACGGTAAGTTTTATCGAAAAGTACCTCAGACCAAAGTTGTAGATCTCAAAATTCTCTATAAAAATGGTCCTTATGATTTTTATATCCAAGACCAAACCATTTCCCAGATATAGCGTACTCTCAAAAGACAGTCAGTCACTTACAGAATCCCCTCTACTCGCATGGCCTTAAATAACATCTGGCTATTCTAATCCGTGTGGCATCATTCACGTACTCGGAGGTGCCCATTGGGCGCACCCCTCAATATCGTGGAGCCCCCCTCAAAAGCAAGAGCCCCCCCTCCAAAAACTGAGAAAAATACCCCTCAAAACAATCCCCCTAAAAATTTCGATGGCGCAGTCTGGGCCATGACCCCTTCTAGGTGGGCTGACGTACATGCTTCTTTTAGAGTTAAACGTGCAATTCGAGTGAATAAACGTATTTATTACAAGCGTCTACTGTTTGTGCTGATCAATATTTAAGGAAAATGTCACAATTTTGCTTTATTTGCAACAAACTTTTGACTGAAGGTGAAACTGTTGCGCTGGGCAGTCGTGGAATGCCAACTTTAATCGATGCAAGTGTCGGGAGAAGTTATTAAGAATGCTGATTATTTAAGAAGTCAAAAGTTCGTTACAATTCGAGTGGATTGCAGAAAATCATACACCCGGAAAAGTTCAATCTCTGCAATAACGTGAAGATTTAATTCCAAGGCCAAATACTTCAAAAGTAAGTCCTCCTCGTACTGTAGCGCGATTAAGTGAATTTGAATCCAGCTTTTGCTTTCAAAAACACTGCTTATTTTGTGGCTGTGAAGCGGATGAGGAGGCTGAGAAGAAGAAAGCGCAGGTTTATCGCAGAAATATTCATAAAGCAGCGACTAAATCATACTCAATATAAAAACGTGCAAGGGCAGCTTTTGACACACCTCCGAACGATCTTTAGCTAATTTTAAAAGGGATTCTTCGAGTTCAAGTGTAGAAAATTTAAGAATTTTTCTGCGATAATTCTGCGTTTTGTTCTTCTCAGCCTCTTCATCCGCTTCCTCGCCACAAAATAAGCAGTGTTTTTTACAACAAAAGCTGGATTCATATTCACTTAATACCGCTCTAGTACGAGGTGGACTTACTTTTGAAGTACTGGATATGTTCATTAGGGTGGATTGAAAAAAATCAAAATCTGATAAACCCTAAGAAATAACCCGGAAAAGTTGCCTTTTGTAGAGATATTTGGTTATGCAAAGGATTTCGATCGCAAAAAATATCTTGAGGTGTCGCTATCCGCCTTGAAGTTGATCATAAATGCATAAAAACTGGAAAAAGTTCCAATAATTTCATCAAGTATTAAAATTTGATAAATTTGATGTTATCGCTCTTAAGAGCAGGCTTTTTGTGTAGATTACACATTGCATAAGATCATTTTAATAATAAACTGTATTTTAAAGTTCCACACATGCGTTGAATCTTGAATTTGACCAATATAGTGTCAGAATTGATTAATACAGTGTTGCTCCGTACCTAGAGAAAAACATTAGAAGTTACGATTTGTAAAAGTTTGCTTTCATATTAATTCATTCTTACATAGATACGGAAAAAAAGAGCAATAAAAGCATTTCTTATCTAGTTAAAAAAAATGTTAATTCTCCACTTAGCCCATAACTTTGGCTCAAAATGTCAAATTTACCTATGATAGAGAACGAAGGTTAAGTATAAAATTTTTAAAATATAAATGTGGCTTGCAACAGCCCACATAAGTCACCGTTTAAAACAAAAGACGTTGCTAATGAAACTTTAATGGGTTTTGAGCCCTCAAACTGTAACCACATTGATTACAATAAAACATAAGTTTGGTGTGCGAGTTGAACTATTTTGCTTTTCATAATTTTCAGTCTTGATTGAAATTGTGGCTTGATGGTATTGTGGCTTAATATTTCTAGATTCTAATCTGAATCGAATAAATCCATCCCTTTTGATTAGACAATGAACTGTACCTGACACTTCTTTCTCTTATTTTACCTATCGTCTCGCTGCTTTAGTATGACATGTGAGGTTTTGAAAGCCATACTACTCAGTAGGTACGCCATCAAGCAATTTCTTTCAAAGTTTTATCGAAAGTCCCCTTTTTGAAAGAGGGAGCTGTCGAGTTCTATCAGTTCTGCTTATCAATGAGCTCATAGTATTCTCTCAGCTTCAAAATTGAAATCTGGAATTATAAATGTTCTTTGTCCATCTTCGAACTGGTTGTCGTAATCCGTCTCGAAACAAGTTCTCTGATGGTCATTCGCAATACCTAGTGTTATATTTTTTAGATTCTCAAAGTAACCAGTTTGCAGAACAAGAGCTGATGATTCAAACATAATAGGATGACAAGTTTGAAGAATTCGATTGTACAGCGAAAATTTACAATTCCAGATTTCAACTCGAATTCTTTGATAAGCAGAAGTGGGAAAACTCGGATCATCTTCTTAAAAAAGGAATATCAGATAAAACTTTATAAGAAATGGTGCTTGATTGCGTAACTATTGAATTCTATGATTTCCAATACCTCACGTTATACTAAAGCAGTGAGACGACGCGCAAAATTAGATGAAGAAGCGTCAACCACAGTTTGTTGTCTAACCAAGAGAGATGGATTTTAGAATCTAGAAATCTTAACTACAATGTATCACTAAGGCCAAACATTGTCAGGAGTCAAGAATGCGACTCGCCAGCCAAACTATGTTTTATTGTATGAAATGTGGTTACAGTTTGAGAGCTCAAAAAACATTTAAAGGGAGGGGGGTTATTTAGAGGGGTATTTTTCTCAGTTTTTGGAGAAGACTCTTGTTTTTGTGGGGGGTCCACGATATTGAGTAGTGCGCCCATGCCCTTAGTGGGTGGGCACCTCCGGGTACGTGAACGATGCCACACGGATTAGAATAGCCAGATGTTATTCAAGGCCATGCGAGTAGAGGGGATTCTGTAAGTGACTGGCTGTCTTTTGAGAGTACGCTATATCTGGGAAATGGTTTGGTCTTGGACATAAAAATCATAAGGACCATTTTTATAGAGAATTTTGAGATCTACAACTTTGGCCTGAGGTACTTTTCGATAAAAGTTACCGTTTTTGAGAAAAATCCTAAAAACCTAAAATTTTGACCTTTGACCCCGAATAACTTTTTTAGCGCACATGGGATCGACGGGGACTTTTGGCACTTTATTTGTAATGCTAAACCCAAGGTCTCTACAAAAATTTAGCTTTCCCGGAATTTTTGTTATTTGATCACTATTTTTATGTCTAAATTGACCGGGCTAATTCAAGTCATCAGTTTAAAAGAGTTTTTAAAAGTTTTTTTTTCACTATACTTGTTTAAAGTTCCCTTTAAATTCAGGCATACTAGCTTGCAAGGTTTAGAGCAGACAATTGTCATAGCTGCCATTGACGACTAAAAAGGCGACTATTGGAAATACTTTGAAGAGTTGGCTACTATGACAACTATTTTAGCCTAAATTAACAAAACGACCATTTTGTAAAAAACTGCTACTACTTCAGTCTAAAGGTACTAAAATGTAAAAGTAGAAAGGGGATATATATATATATATATATATATATATATATATATATATATATATATATATATATATATATATATATATATATATGTGTGTGTGTGTGTGTGTGTGTGTGTAAATGTAAAAAACAAAAAGAGCTTCAGCTTGAAGTATCATTGGCTGAACTTTTTTAACTTCAAACTCACTCAGGTCTGCCAAATTCTATAAACTTGGTTCCTCTAAAAAGTATAAAATAAAATAAGTATATGATTTCTTGATTACAGCACCTAAAAATTGCAGTTAATATCTTTATATTTAGGTTAATTCTAAAGCAGCCAGTAAAATTTTAATTAAAAATTGACAGAGGAAGAAATATAGATTGGCTGCTTTAGAATGAACCTAAATGTAAAGATATTAAGATTTGGTGCAAATTTTGAGTATTCATGTTTTTATTTTATTTTGAGCTTTTTAGTGCAATCCATGCTTATAGGAATAGCCTTTAAAATTAAAAAAAAAACATTAAAAAAAAAAATATGCTCAATTGTTTAAGCAAAAATCTATGATTATAAACGGTGTATTATTTTATCAAACATAAATGATTTTTCTTTATTTTCAGAAGAAAAAAATCTACAACAAGGATTAATTTAAAAACCTTTTGTGGAAGTTATCTTTTTTTTGCATGTTTTTTTTCTAGATTACTGATGCTTTTAAAAGCTGTAAGATTTTGATGATTGAGTCTAATGAATATAGAAAAGGTGAAATTGAGGATCTTCTTGATGCTTTGAATATGGTTGCTGAGGCTACTAACAAAGTTTGTGACTTTTTAATGCAATTGATGTTTATCTATTGGTTTATTTTTATTTTGCTTTTTAATATTTTCATTTTGTTAGGATTTTAGGGCTTTTACTGCTCTAAAAAATTTTGTCAGTGCAGCTGTTGAAAAAAGACATGGAGAAATAATGATGTTTGAGGAGCATTCAATATACTTTTCTGATACAGAGGTAAAAATGATTATTATATATATATATATATATATATATATATATATATATATATATATATATATATATATATATATATATATTACTAGAGGACCCGACAGACATTGTTCTGTTCAAACTTTGTAAATTGAAAAGTTAAAAAAAATTCAATAAACTATCAAGTGTTTGAACCGTACTGTTGAAAAAAATTTCAGTGACTAAAAGTATTTCTTTTGACTGAAGGAAACAACCCCATTGTTTGCTTATGCCACTATCAGCAAGGCCATGGCCAAAGTACATTAGCCCTTGGTCTTTGGCGTCCACAAATTTGGCGATAATTGGGAAAATTGCTAAGACTCCTAGTTTTTAAACTCTTCCCGCAATTTCTACATTGTCTGGGGGAATTATCATAACGTAGTTCGTAAAATATGCAGAATTGGCAAAAACATTTCCCCATTGCTTAAATTCTGTGGTGCCAAGTTTGTGGACCTTTAAGAAATTGAAATGAAGCGAAGCTAAAAGACGTAACCATGGCAATGCGAAACACAACATCAGTATTTTTAATAGAGATTAGATTTATTCGAACTTTATTTTTAACGGCTTGTAACTTTTTTTCCTTTGAAGATAGAAGCTAATTTTTTCGACCATAGGCCGAGAGAGATCTGGAGTAAAAAATCTCTCTTTTTCCAATTCTGTCAAAAAGAAATCTGTGGGACAATTCCTTCACTTATATATTGATATATTTAATGAAGAAAGTAGTGCCTAAATTTCAGCTAAACCTAAAAAAGTTCGAGCTAAAAATGCAAATTACTCCCACCATAACTAAGTTAGAGCATTGAAATAAATTGTTTACGACGCAGAAAATTCTACCCTTTTTAACGATACATAATATTAATATGTGCAAGTAATTTTGCAACCCTTTAATATCCAATATTAGGCAATTTACGTGAAATTTGAGCCTAAATTTGAATAAAAAAAGAACTATTTATCGGATTTTTTCGAATTACAGCCTATGTTACTCAGTAAGAAAGCACCTTTCATATAGTGAAAGAATTTTTCAAATAGGTGCAGTGGTTCTGGAGATTACTTCGAACATATAAACACACAAAAATCCGCCCTCTCTCTTTATAATATTACTAAAGATATAAACACAATTAAAATAGCAAGTGGACAAGGTTATGTAACAAAATAGATTAAATAAATTGAGTAGATGAAACCAGAACTCCTCTACAGTGGAAACTTCATCCCAGGGTCAAAAGACTAAAAAATTACACTAAAACTAACTGGAGGATGTCTAGTTTCGAAAAAAACTAGCATTCAAGAATATATTGGGCTAAATGCACTACATGTGAAAACTGGATACAGATTTTTGGAACTAAGAACCTAAAGTTATATACACTGGGGGTTTCATCTCTGTTATTAGAAGCCAAAGATTATCAATAATAACACTCCACTGTATCACCAGCAAAAATTCAAGTCTTACCTGTATATCTGGGTGCAAAACAATTCCATAATCAGTGTGTCGGTACTCGTGCCAGTCAATAAAAATAAAATAAATCCATTCAAAATAAATAAAAAATCATCCAATTAAATCTGGTCCATAAATCGAACAGGGACGACTAAAAACCAAGATTTATAAAGCATCATTAACTAAAGTCCCAAAGTTAAATTATAAGAGTGAACAGTAAGATGGTTACAGTGAAGCAAAATGTTGATTGAAGGCTATGAGTGTTTCTTTCAGACCTTTTGCTCAAGGGGGGGGGGGCAGGGCATATTTAAGGGGACAGGGCACTTTAAGAGTTAGGAGGGCTCAAGGGTGTATGTAAAGAGTAGGACACGCAACCCCCCTCCCCCCAAGAAATAAATTTAAAAAAAAAAGCAATTCTGAATAATTTTATAACTTCAATTTGTGAAGTTACCTTTATGTTTGGCTTGCCCGCCCCTCCTCAAACAAATCCCTGTTTGCGTCCATGGGCTGGGCGATATGAGTTTAAAAAAACGCTCCTGGTTCATTATATCGTTCCCTTAAAAATTAACAGATCAAAAGAATGACAGTACTGCAATATTATGAAAAACAAAAGTTTTCATTGAAAAATACAAAAAAAAAGTAATGCAAACATTGGCCTGGGCCCACTGCTTGTCAAATTCCTGAATCGAGGAACCACCATCAATGCCCAATGTTATCAAACCACTTTACAAAACCTTAGATGAGCCATTAAGTCGAAACGGCAATCATGTTGTCCAAAGGTGTTCACATACGGCTGTGCAGACCTTTCTCTGAGTGACTTTCATGTTTTTGAACCTCTAAAACAATCTATTCGCAGAGGACATACCGGATATCGCGGATAGCGCAATGGACGATGAAGTATGTGACTGGGTTCAGTTCTGGATCCGATAGCAACCTACTAGCTTCTTCAAAAATGGAATTGACTGCCTAGTGTTGCAGTGGGATAAATGTGCCCACAATTATGGCGACTATTTTTGAGTTAATAAAATCATAACGGTTACTTTAGGACAGTGACCAGGTTTCATTTGAATGCCCCTTATATGTAGAAAAAAACGGTTCATTGGACGGCAATCTTTGTAAAAGTCTCTGATCTGTCCTGTGCATGCGAACACTGCGCGAGTTTTGACCAACACTGGATATTGACTAACTCTGGATACTCCAATCGCATTCCTAGATGTCTCACCATATTCTTCCCTAGTGAAGTAATTAAATATGTTAACGGATAAGTTTTTGTGACATTGGTGTCTTTTCATTTGAACATCCCTAATATTACAATTATTACATAGTATGCTTTCTTTTCCCTGAATTTTCAGATATGTACACTTCTTTAAGCAAACAGATGGAAACCGGTTTCAAACTGGTCTTGGGGAAAATTTAGGGACCTTTTTCTAATATTATTTTGATTGCTTCCAATGTCAAGCTACAATTTTTTAGCAAATTTTTTATCGACGAATCGTCAGTACTTCAGTGAGATTTGAAATTTATTATTTTGTAATTGTTTGAATTTCACTGTCACTGACATTTCATCTTTAAGTTATTTTTAATGTAGAATTATACTTGACTTGAATATTAATGCATTTTGGTTTAGTATTTTACTTGTCTTGTTCAAGGACGGATCCAGAAAATATTAAAGGGGGGGGGGGCGATTGATTTCAGATGCTTACCCTTTTATACATTTCAAAACTTCCACCTCCTAACATCATAGAAGATCGTCTCAAATAAGTTTTTTTTTTAGTTTGAAACTTCCATTTCTTAAAAAAATCATCAAAGGCGTCCTATAATTGCTCTTTTTGGACTTTAATTTTTAAAAACTTTCTAGGGGAGAGCCTCTGAAACCCATTATATGTCATCTAAGATAGTCAAAAATCGAGTTTTTGGAACTTCAAAAAACTTCTTGTGCAAAGTTCTGATCCCTGTTACTAAAGTGCTACGAGATGTGCCACAATTAAGTTTTCAAGGCTAAAATTCAGAAAAAATTCCGAGGGAGAGCCCCTATTTTTTTCATAATATTATTGAAGATCATGTTTAAAATTACGTTTTTTCGAACTTCATGTGCCAA
The DNA here is from genome assembly GCF_026930045.1 of Uloborus diversus. NCBI lineage: Eukaryota > Metazoa > Arthropoda > Arachnida > Araneae > Uloboridae > Uloborus > Uloborus diversus. Next base: position 15,678,572 of record NC_072735.1, read on the forward strand.
AAGCAAGTTCCTTCATCTCGGCTCAAGGATTGGGCAATCGCCCCCCTCGTCCCTCCTTTGTGTCCATCCTTGGTCTTGTTCAATCTTTCTTGCTTTCATTCTTTCTTTTTTGCCCACAGTTTCCTGAAATTCTTTCACTCTGTGTTGAATGTCTTGAATCTTCGATCGATAGATGCATGAAGGAAATTATAGCAGTTGAAAATCTAGTACAGTCACTGAGGACTGATGATGAAAATACAGAAAACGAGGTAATTAGATCTTGCCCACAGATGCAACGTAAGAAACTGACCATATTTCTGTAAAATTGTAGAATATGTATTTAGTAAGTATTTTCAATGTATTCAATTTAAAATTTTTAATAGGAAAAGTGGTGCACATTAAGCTTCTTGTTTGCTTCTATTTCATGTATCTGTTTTCTTACAATATTTATCCTTGAATAGCTTTCAAAAGTTTTGTATGAAGCATTAGCAGATAATTTAGGTCATACTCTAAAACAAAGTACTACTCCTAGTCTTCATTCAGTAAAAAAGAGCTCAGAACAAAAGAAGCTGAAAGATCATGTAAGTTTAATGTTTAGTGTTATGTCTCATTATGTTTAATATTATGTAATATTGTTTTTTTCTTTTTTTTTTTCAAATTGTTATGTAAATAAAATTTCTTATAGTTAGGACAAACCTAACCTGGCAGCATTGTAAATTCTGGGCAGATGCTAATCACAACATTATGATACTGCCAGGTTAAATTTACCCCAAATATAGATTCTTTACAATATAATTCTTAAAATATAAACACAGCTCTTAAATATAGTGCAATTTTAAACATTTGATAAAGTGTTCAACAAGTTACTTCATTTAATTTCAGCTTACTTCCATGTGCTCAGAGATATATGAAAATCTTACAGACATGATAGAGAAAGAAGTGTCCTTTATGGAAGATAATTTAAGAAAACTGAAATCCTATAGAGGGCATAAAGATTTAAAGGTTTGTTATTTCATGGTTTATATGAACTTGATTGTAGATGTGGTATTTTTTTATAAATACAATTACAAATTCAATAAAGATCAAGAACCCTTTTAAAGCTATCCACTTTCTTGCTCATTACAGCCTCCTCCAGTAATCTGTTCCAAGATGCCACAACCTTAATGCAGTAATAATTTTCCGTATGTCCTAATTAGCCAGCGAGTTGGACAGCTTAAAACAATGGCTCCTCATCCTGCTTTCCGTGCAAAAATCCAACGCACCAATATCTTTTATTTTGATAAATTTAAACAACTGAATTATGTTCTCTCAAACTCTCCTCTGCTCTAGGCTATACATATTATGACTTTTAAGCCTGGTATCATAATCTAAATCTGAACGTCCCCTTACTAGTCTAGTTGCCCTCCTTTGAACCCTTTACAATGCAGAAATATCTTTCCTGAGATAAGGAGACCAAACCTGAACAGCATACTCCAAATGAGGTCTTACTAAATTCCTGTATAAAAGCAGAAGAACCTTAGATTTGTTTGAAATATACAGTATACTCTCTATTATCCATGTGCGGATTATCCGGTTTGCGGATTATCCGTGCATCATTTCGGAATCACACTTTTCTAAAACTTCGATGATGTTATCGATAATATCGATAACATCATTGAGGAAGTTAAAGAAATCGAAGGTTTCAAATCAGTTGGCGCTGAAAATGTCCAAGAGTGGTTTAGAAGCGACGAATGTGAATCAGGATTTCAATGTCTAACTGACGAAAATATCATTAAACTTGTTACTGAATCAAACGCAAGTGATGATACCGAAAACGAAGATAAAAAAAACATGAAGAAAATACAATTTCACATTCTACTGCTCTACAATTTGCGGAACATTTATTGGATTACATGAGTGAAAGAGGTTACGATTACGGAGAAATAATTGCAGTAAGAAAAATTCGTACGGACACACGCAGCAATTTAAACAAACAAAGAAAACAAAAATGTATCAGCAATTTTTTTTTAAGCAATACATTTCGAAGAAAAGTTCCTGGTTTGTGTGAGTATATACATAGTTTTTTCTTATTTCCCCTTAAATAGTTACCCTGCATATTCCTTAAATGATTTTTCGGATTATCCGTGCTTTTTGATTATCCGTGCTATGCCGCCCGGTGATTAACACGGATAATCGGGAGTATACTGTACTATCATTTTTCATTCGTTCGCAATTTTTTATTTATTGATATTGTATTAGTTTGTGCATTTGTGAAGCCAAATTTTTACTACAGTAGATTGATTTTATTACTGTTGCATCAAAAAAGAAATGTACATTTACAAGAACAATAGATATTTAATAAATTAGCTTTAAAACTCTAAGCAAAAACATCTTTTCAGCTAATATCTAAAATACCGGTATTTTAACTCAATTAATACCAGTATTACAAAATTGAAAAGTAGCTCAAAAAAAAAAAAGATTGTATTTAGTATACCAGTATTGTAATCACTACTTTCTCTATCTGAAAGTTTAATTTTGGGAACAAAGTAATGACAGCTTGATTAGATGCATGTTCAATTCCAAAACACCATGTTTTGAAATAAACTTATGTGCAACCCTTATGAAACTAAGGTTTTTCATCTTAACTCTTGTGAAATAGGAACTTTTATATTGTTTGAATTATTATGTATGTTTAGATGGTTTTAAACGTTTTTCCTCTTATTTTAGCTCATTAAAACCTTCGATACCTATAACATTATAATAAACAATGAAATCCAAAACATGCAGAAGGAAATGGAAGTTTCATCATCAGAACTGAAAGTTATGATGGAACAAGAAGAGAAAGTATCTTGTGATGTAAGTTTTTTTGTTTTGAATACTCTCATTGACAGTGTCGTATCCAGAGGAGGGGTTTAACTCCTCTGAATATCAAGAATTTTCTTCTTCTTCTTCCTTTTCTCTTCTTTTCTTTTTTTATATTTAATCTGCTAAATTTTAGCTGGAAACAACAGTAAGCAGGTAAATGAAAAGCCTGAATCCAAAAGCTCTTTAGCAAAACTGAAAATTAGGAGAAAAAAAAACTTTACTAAAATCCTAAAATGTGTTAGGTTTATGAATATAAGTTTACGTGCCCCAGAGTGTTTTATTTTAATTTATAAACTAAATTTCAGCCATGATATCTTCAAAGCATTTTCAGTAAACAAAATTCATTGGAAGCTTTTAAAATTTGAAATGCAAAATTATGTAATTGAGGGCCTTGATGCAAGAACCAGATTCGCACATTTTTGGTATGACCAACAAACAACATCAGTGGCCAATAGAAACTCTATTACCTTTCCCACATTCTCTAATACAAAGCAAAGGTCTAATCTTACATTTGTGTCCCGTTGTTGCACCATTCCGAACATCTATATTGTCCACAAGTAAAATGAATATCTAAAAAAAAATGAAAAATTTGGACTTACCTGGTTCTTGCATTAAGGCCCCAAATTACTGAATTTATCTGACTAGAAGAGTTTTAACTCTGAAAGAGCATAAGGGACTATTCACAAATGATGTCACACTTTGAGGGAGTGTCATGAAAGTGAGAGTTTGACAAAAAAGAGGGAGGGGGCAATAATAAGTGAAACATCACACTCCTTTTTAATGAAAATATTATTTTGAAAAATATTATGGCAAAGGGAGGGGGTGAAGTGTGAAATTTTGTGACAGGGGGAGCAAAAATATTTTTTAAAAGTGCTACATCATTAATTGGATAGCCTCCAAAACTCAGTGGAACATGGGGTCATACTGTATTAATAATAAATGTAGTGTATTCCGAAATGATAGATCCACCGACAAAAATGTAGTAATTGTTGGAAAAAAATGTTTATTATGTATAAATTACTTTATAAAGTTAAATAAATACTCAAGTAGGGTCCTATTATGACAAATCTAGATGTTCCATTATGTTTAGTTAGTTGTTATTCAGTTTACTAATCAATAAAGGACGAGAGGGGTCATACAGGACCCTTCTATCTTTATAATGTCAAACTATGGTGTAAAGCAAGGTAATTTAACCTTATTTTAAGCAGGGATCTGCTTGTACTAACAGTTCATTAAGATTATAACAGAAAGCAGGTATATTGTTAAAAATACTATCGAACTAGCTTATAATGAGAAAAGAGGGATTGCAATATTTGCTCATTAAATCCAAGTGCTCATAAAAAATGAGTTCTTGAAAAAAATCATAAAAATTCGTACATACTTTTTATGTTACATTTTCTTTGGATTATCTTGTTGCCTCTTTGATTTTAGAAAGTAAGAAGAGTGTGCTTCATAACGCTTGCCAGATGTCCCGGTTTTCTGAACAAATCCCAATGTTCTGGCCAGTTTACTTCACATCCCGGTAAAAGATAAATGTGAATATAGATGACCAAAAAAGTCTAAAAATATCTCACTGTGAAGGATTACTTATGATATTTACTTTGTTGTTTGAAACATTGACATGTAAAATTGATATTGTATTAGCTTCTGAAAATTTTTACAGAAAGTTTAAAACCAAAAAAAAAAAAGACTCTCTAAGGGAAATCCTAGTTAATGAAAAGTACATATAAATATTGTTCAAATTTTTAGTTATCATTCAAAGTCTTTCTTTTTACCTAAGCAACTTATAAATATTAACCTGCAAGAAATATTTTTTAAAATTTATCTGCTTACATCATTTATCGCTACCCCTGGTTCAGGCTCATGATTAGTAACCATTTTTTTATAGCATTAAACACTCTAAAAACAAGCCAAGAGTATGCATCCTTTTGAATGTGAACGACACAAGAAAGGAGGGGGGCTGTCAGTATCCCGGTTGAACATTTCATATATCTGGCAAGCCTATTTTCCATTTTTCATGAGAAGGCCCTTGGCCATGCCTCCTCGAAAGCAGAGTTCCATTTTACGCGGGGGTGATTAAAAAGCAATCCACGTGCTTCTAAATGAGACAACGAGACAGCCTTAACTTCAACGGGCATTTTAATGAGCAAAAAAGTCTTAGTGTCCTTTACATCACTTGCTTCACTTGTCTGTTGCCATTTTAGTTATTCTTACATTTTAAAAACTGCTGCTTTTACAACAAAATGCTATGATTCGAATATACTATCTGCCGAAAACAGCGAAATAGAATCATCGGATGCAACGTGAGAGGGGAGGAGTCAAGTGCCTTCTCTTGAAAAAAGGACAATAACCGTCATGGCAAATAATGTTTGTTATGACACCCAGTGGAGCATGTTAAGTGCAGCAGTTTTAGAATTGCTGGTGTGAGTTGTACTACTCCATACTTTTGGCTACTACTTTGACTCTTTTGATGATGACAATTAATGGGAATATATTCGTGATTAATGAATAAATAACTTTGTGCTGAAAATTAAAATAATCAGTTATCCAACGTTACGAAGCACAAAATAATGCAAATTACTGCAGACACGTGTTCCCTGTAACACCAAAACATGTGTCTGCAGTAATTTGCATTATTTTGTGTTTCATAACGTTGGATAACTGATTATTTTAATACTTATGCTTGTTATTTGTGTTTGTTTATTTATTTGCACTGCTTTCTCAATGTTGGTAATAACTTTAACCTCTGAGTTAATGATTTTATGATGCTCTAAGTTTAATGTGATTTTTATATCTAGTTCTCTTTCTTTCTTTTAAAATTTTCTATAAGTGTATTTTGTAATTCATATTTTATATATTTTTTATTTTCTTTAGATTACAGCAAATGTATCAACTGTTAAGGAAAAACTTGGAGTATATTTGTCAGAAGTTATGTGTGATATTCAATCATTAAAGACTCAGTTACAGATGCTGTCAAATAAAACAGCTGTTAGTGAAGATGGTTATCATTTTGAAGTAAGTAAATTAAAAAGTGAAATTAGTGAAAGCCTGAAAGAATTGAAAAATCAGTTTAAGCTTTCTTTTCTGGTTCTCTTAAACATTCTTTGATTTATTAACTTGAATTAAAGTTAATAATGTATAGTAGTTTTGAATAACACATGTACCTAATATATACAAGGTGAATTTGACCTAATCTCCCAAATGAAGGGGGGTGTTAGAAAAGCCCAACAGCAGCATAGAACCACCCATTATCGTGTCGGATTTGTAAATCCAACCGAGTTACGATAGAAAGAAGAAAAATGAGCCAAAAAAGAAATTTCTGAAATCAAGACCAATTTCTGAAATTCCTAGAAAATCTACACACAAAATAAGAACATTTCAATAAGGGCAGACAAAATCATATCATCACATTTTCCATTGAGATAGTTATTTTTCAGCGAGTTACAAGCTTTGAAACATTTGAAGTACTCAAAAGTTGAACTGGCGCCAAAATCTGAACGGCATTTTGAAAAACAATCGTTTGGGCTACAACCGGTCAAAGCAACTAAAAACTGGTCCACCCCTCTAGCTTCTGCATGATATCACAATAAATCACATTAAAGTTCAAGTTTGGCAGAAAATAAACCTTTTGTTTGAAAGATAAAAATCTGTGTTTGTCAAAAAAATGGATTAGTAAACGTATCACAGCCCATTTAAGTACAAAATCCTTTTGCAGATTTCTACCTCCATGTTTTTTGAACAAAACACAATTTTGTACATAATTATGATAAAATGAATATATTTTCACCTTGTTGTTTGTTAAAATGTGGCCGGACATGAGGGAAACTCGCGCTGCTCTCATATGTTTTGGATTTTTTTTTGGCTTTTGTTTCATGTCACAAAAACTATTTAATTGCTGGTAAAATAACTTATGTTGAATTAAAGATCATAAAATTACCTTTAACAATGTATTTTTATTGTAGCTATAAGAGATTCAAAATCTATTTAATTTCAAAGTTTGGCGATTTTTTGGAAAAGTGACGAATTTTCCTGTTTTTCTTTATTGTCTAGTGTTTGCGAAAGGATTACATATCACTTTTCGTTTTAGCTCGAACTCTGGATTGTCATTTGCAAACTTTGAAATCAAATATCCCTGCGCCTATACCAACTACAATAAAAATAAAAATACCTTTTTAAAGGTAATTTTATACTCTTTAATTCGCTATAAATTGTTTTACTCTCAAATAAATAGTTTTTTGCAATATGAAATGAAACCGAAAAAATGAACCCAAAATCCAAGAGAGCGGTGCAAGCTTCCCCGACGTCCGGCCATATTTTGGCGAACAACAAAGCAAAAACATATTCATCTTATCATAATTATGTATAAAAATTGTTTTTTGTTCAAAAAACAGATATAAGTAAAAATTTTCAAATTGATTTTGTACTTAAAGGGGCTGTGATTCGTTTCCATTGCCATGTCTTTGACAAACACTGATTTTAATCTTTCAAGCAAAAGTTTTAGTTTCTGCCAAACTTGAACTCCAAAATGATTTACTGTGATAACATGTGAAAGCCAGTGGGGTGGACCAGTTTTTAGTAGCTTTGACCAGTTGTTGCTCAAACGATTGTTTTTCAAAATGCCGTTTAGAGATTTTGGCACCAATTCAACTTTGAGTACTTCGAATGTTTAAAAACTTGTAGCTCGCTGAAAAATGTAACTATCTCGATGAAAAAAGTTTCATCTTATACGATTTTGTCTGCTCTTTTCAAATATGTTCTTATTTTGTGTGTAGATTTTCCAGGAATTTCAGAAATCGGTCTTAATCTCAGAAATTTCTTTTTTGGCTCATTTTTCTCTTTTGCACCGTAACTCAGTTACGGTTATAAACTGGACACGATAATGGGTGGTTCTATGTTGCACTTGTGCTCTTCTAACTCTCCCTTTTGTTTGGCAGATTAATTCAAATTCACCCTGAAAACTGTAATAATCATACTTTCAATGCAAGCTGTGTGGCTGAAACTACTCAACAGTTTGAATTTTAAGGTATTTAGCATTCCACAGCTACTTCAAAAAACTATCAGTATTTCAAAGAAATGTTAATTCATCCTGTGTCCTAAATTACGCTGAGCTCAGTGATTCTTTCCTGAGTGAGACACTCAAAACTCGAACAAAAATAACAATTTACATGGCAGATTTTACTGCAACATATTTTTTTTTTTCAAATTATTTGAACTTGATTTTAGCTTACATTGAAATTATTTCATACGCCAAAATTTTAATTTTAGTTTAATGATAAATTTATCTTTTCGAATTCCATTTATGTAGTTGTCAACTGCAGAAGCAGTTATTGCTCCATCTGATCCAGTGAAAGCAAAGAAGAAAAGCATAAAGAAAGAAAAGACTGTTACTGAAACAGCTGAAGAGCCTGATCCAAATGTAAGTGTTCACATTTATTTGATAGATAGACTAATATATTAGTATTTGGGCTTTTGTGTTCATTGTTTAAGCTTAAAATTGAGTATATGTTTATATTTTCCTTTTTAAAAGATTAAAAACAGAATTTCATTGAAGGAAGTGCATATGGAAACTTTTTTACACTAGGTATATGACACCCCAGGAGCAGTAATTTTTTCTGCTGTCTGTGAAGTAAATTAAAAAAGTACCCTCTAAAAATACTCTGGAAGGTAAACCAGTCAGTTAAACTGTCAGTTTATGCTTTAGATTTTAATATTAAGCTCCTGTCAGCACTGTTGCAGTTACTTGTTAAGACGGAAAATATAGCATGTAGCAGCCTTTTCTTAGGGAAACAGCAAGTTTTTACTTTAAAATCTTTTTTCATATGTAGTGCTGAAAAAAAAAAATCTCTTTTTGTATTAAATGTTTTAATAGATAAAAATCATAGGCTTTTAACACACATATATTAGCATTATACAAAGTTAAGAACCTGAAATAGGGAATCACTAGTAACCTTATTACATTTTGGATGTGTTTTTAGAATATTAATGGATATAAACTTGCTCTGAAAATTTTGAATTCTGCACTGGGAACAAGAGAAGACGATATAGCTGCTTTTCTCAAAAAAATTAAGTCTTGCTCCAATACTGAACTTTATGTAAGTTTACAGTTTTCTGTTATTTGTTTTTAATAATTGCCAACTTTTTTCACATATGCATAGCTTGAGAAGAAAGATTTTCAAAATTTTAGAATTGTCTGTTGAGCAAAAAGTTAAAATCATAGAAACAATGTTGCAATGCAATACAATACAAAAGTGATGACCAGCAACAGGCTCTGGGCCCAGCTAGGCTGGTCCTAGTCAATTTACAATCCCCAGTGAAGATCAGTGGCCCTCTTAAAACTATCTACTCCCTTGCTCATTACCACCTCTTCCGGTAAACTGTTCCAAGGTTCCACTACCCTGCTAAAATAATAATTTTTCCTAATATCCATGTTAGCCTGAGATTTAAATAGCTTAAAACAATGACCCCTTGTCCTGTTTTCAGTGCTAAACTTTAGCCTTGTGACATCTTTCATTTTAATAAATTTAAACAACTGAATCATGTCCCCTTGGTCTCTTCTTTGCTCAAGACTACATTTTAAGTATTCTAAGCCTGGAATCGTAGTCTAAATGAGAAAGTCTATTTATTAGCCTTGTAGCTCGCTTTTGAACCTTTTCCAATACATTAATATCTTTCTTAAGATAAGGAGACCAACTGAACAGCATACTCCAAATGAGGTCTTACTAAACTTCTATATAAGGGCAGAAGAACTTCTTTAGATTTATTTGAAATAGATCTATTGATAAACCCAAGCATCTTATTGGCTTTGTTACAAGCTATGCTGCACTGTTGACTAAACTTTAAATCCTGACTTATTAAGATGCCTAGATCAATAACTTTTTCTGCCTGACTAATGACTGAACCTTACAAATAATAACTTGTACATTTACTTCCATACCCTAAATGTAGCACTTGACATTTCCCAACATTAACAGCCAGCGAGATTCTCTTGCAGCTGATTTGCTTGTTCTTCATTTTCTACAATCCCCATAACTTTGACATCATCAGCAAAACAATTCATGTTCCCAGAAATATTTTTATGAATATCGTTCATAAAAACAAGGAACAAAACAGGCCCTAACACTGATCCCTGAGGAACCCCGCTTGAAACCTCACTCCATTTAGAATTATTTCCCGTCACAACTACCCTTTGTTTCCTTCCGTTCAGCCAGTTTTTTACTCAAATGAAAATTTTCTCTCCTATTCCTATATCAGCTAATTTGCTAAGTAGTAACATGCGGTGCCTTATCCAAAGCTTTTTGAAAATCAATGTAAACAATATCTACGAGCTTCTTATTGTCCAAAGCCATGGTAACTTTGTCATAGAAATGTAATAAATTAGTTGCACAAGATTTTTACCTTTCCTGAAACTGTACTGAAAACTAGTCAATAGATTATTAGTCTCTAAAATATTTACTATCTTAATTTTAATCAATGTTTCAAAAATTTTGCAAACTACCGAAGTTAGATTCACAGGTCTATAATTTCCCTCACTCCCTTTAGACCTTTCTTGAAGAGCAGTGTAATGTTAGCGAGCTTCCAATCCTCGGGCACTGTCCATCAATAAGTGTTGTTGACGTATGTTCAAGGGTCCCAAGGAATCCTCTTTTCAATCCAAAAAGAATGGACTTATAGATGAAAATACATCTAATAAAATTATTTTCAACCCCAAGCTCACTATTCTACAAAGTGCTGTCTGTTTTTTTTTTTTTTTTTTTGACTGGAAGGAGATGTTTTAAATGTGAGAAAAAGTAATTGGAGCTTTTGATTCTGTCATCAGAGTTCTACCTGTACTTATAGCCAAACATAAAAGTGCTTCTGATCTTTTCTTTCTTTATTGCTATAACTTGCTGATATATTTGAACTTCACCTTATTATTGTGTGCATAAAAGATTCTACTATTAAGCACTATTTTGGATAGTTCACTCAAAACAATTAAACTAGCTTCAAAAGGTCACTTAAATCTTTTAAATGTTTCTGAAAGTTTGTTGCTTGTTATTATTTCTTCTTTTTTTTTAAATTAATGACTCATCCTGGGCAGATTAAGCTCAAAACATTTCTTAAATAGAAATAATTGATTGATTTTGTTGGTAGAGTGATAATGAATACTTTTTATAGTAAATTTTATGATCAAAAATTTCTACACCAAATGACTTTTCAGATTACTTGACTGATAATGTTTTTCTTATGCAGTGTATAGAAGCTGTAGTGTCTTGCCTGGAAACATTTGCCTCCTTAGAAAAGAAAAGAGAGAAAGAAATAGAATGCATTGAAGCATTTTTTGAAACTGCTCAAAAGTTTGCTGTAAGTGAAACAATTCTTGTTTTTATTAACAAAGCTATTATTAGTGGACTATATAATTAAATGACTTATTTTACGTTTCTTAGTGTCTGAAAATACCTAAAATATGTTTTACTGATTTCATTTTAAGTTATTTTTAACTTAAGTTATTATTAACTTAAATGTGTATAGTCTGTTAGTATTAGATTTGTAGTTAATGAAATAATACAGTGCAAAACTAAAAAAATCATATCAATGAGTTTTTGACACTTTCGTCATTTATATTGAGCACATGGAATTTTCTGCTGCCAATGCTTCTGAATCTGAAAAAATAAACTAGAAACTTAAATATTTAAAAAAGCAAATACTAGTTTTAAATGTGCTCTATTAAATTGATTAGGAGCAGCCTAACTGAGCCCCAGAGCCTGTTGTTATTCATATCATTTGTATTTGTATACTTTTATTATTTTACTTATTTCTTGTTTCTACTTTAACAATACAGGCTTTCTAAAAATTTACTGCATGTATTTTAACTCATGATAATTAAATTTTATGCATTTTTGACACTAATGACCTTTAGTTTTTCTGTCACATTAGAATATTTAAAAAGCCACAAAACTAAAATTTACCAAAATGGTAAACTAACTACAAAATAGACTTAATTTTTTTCTCTCATAATTTTATCTTTTGTGGCTGTTACTATCTGAAGAAAAGTCTGAAGAAAAGAGCATGCCCAATATTATTATTATTTAAAGTGCACTACTATTAATGTCTTATTTTATTACTTATTTATATTACGGTCTTGTTTTATTGTTAATATGACTCTGATAAGTAATTAATTTCTTAGATAAAAATTAAAATAACTAAACTTCATCTTTGATAAAAATTTGGATCTTTTATTTTTTAACCATACATCCTGATTAGCATTGAACTTTTGTTTCAAGCTCAACTTTAATTCTAAAATCTGTTTGGTAAAGAGAAAGTGGGCTATGACATTAAACTGAAAAATAAATAAATAAATAAACAGCATTTGACATTCACCCTAAGAAGCCATTTATGAGAATGTCAAAAATTTTAATAAATAATTTGAAAGTAATGGAAGTTGTATTTTGTGTGTGTTTCTTTTGGTATTCCTTTTTTAACTTATTTTATTATTATTATTTTTTTAAATTCAATGCTTTATTTATTTATTATTCATTTCAGGAAACAGAAGTTTTGCAGACATGCATGAAGCAATTAAAAAGTCTCTACCAATTTGACATTGATTTTCTTGAATCTATAAAACCTGATTTTGACAGGCTTGTAGATGCTGAGGAACTTCTTGAAAAAAAGGTAATTTTTCATCTGTATGGAAAGCACATATTCTTGGATGAAAAATCATTGTTTAAAATATGTTTTCTGAAATCAAATCCCTAATTTCACTTGCTGTAACTTAAATGTCAAAACGTTTTAAGAAGAAATGAACTGTAAAGCGAGTGTTCCTGAAGTAGCAACTAACCACTGGACTTGAAAAGGAATTTCTGGCTAACTACAACCAAGGGTTTCTATTAGCTTATGCTACCTTGTATGTTGATCTTTAGTTAGTGATTTTTTTAGATATGTTAATTGCTATTTACTTTTAAATTGCAAATAATAAGCAATGCTAGTAGTGTCTGCAAAAGGTCACTGATTCCCCCAGTTATTTATTTATTTTTTGCAGACTGATGGCTGAAGTAATGTTACTTTTTTATTTATTTTTTATATTTTAAATAAATATACACATTCAAACAATGTTACATCATTTTTCAAGTAACATTAATTTTCTCTTTTAAAATAGTGCTTTTAGATAACCTAATAATTTTTATGAATAAAATCTTGGATTAAATGGCTACTAATTGTTGAAGACTAAATTTACATTAAAAATGCTTCTAAATTAGCCTGCTGACTGCAGGCCTAATATTTTTAAATATTCATGTCTAGTAGGTCTAGTTAACATTATGTAATTCTATTAAAAATAATATGAAGAATGGCTCAAAGAAATTGGATGAAATTTTGAAATTATTTTACGAAAATTAAGAAAGTGGAGGAAAATAAATCGTGTCTCAGAAATAAACTATGAACTATTTTTGAAGTCAAAACTTTAAAAGAAAAAAAAATTATGTAGATATTGGCAGCAGGGTTCAAAATTAACAGTAGTCTACTGGTCTCTTACTACAAAAACATCCATTAGTCCAGCTGGATATAAATTTTAATGGTTCATAGGATCAGTGAAGTTTTATTCCTATTTTATATTTAAAAAAAATAGCATCTTCATTTTCTTAAACGTTTGAGAGGAAGTTTGCACCTTTACTTAAACTAGTGGTACCCGCATGGCTTTGGCCGTAGTAGAAAATTAAAAGGTCATTTGGTTTGCCTATATATTTACAAATAATGGATGGTGAATTTCTCGCTAATTTGCTCTTGCATGTTACGGTTCCACATTATAATAATTCCAGATTGTTCTTAGCAATTTGTAATAATTACATCGTAACTCTTTTTTTCTTCAAATATACTTTCAATTTTAGTATCCCCCATTCAAACACCAAATTTGATAAATACAGGAAACTAAAATTTTGATGTTTCTGTACACCAAGCATTATTTGCTAATTTTCTCAAAAAATTAATTTAAGTAAACAGAATAGAATTACATTAATTAATGGAAATGATGAAGTTTTCTATTGTGAATTTAAAGTGTATGTATACATGTGCACACATTTGTACCAAAAATCTATGAAACAAACAAAAAAAAAAACTTTTCAAAAATTTCATAATGTATTTAATAATGTTTTAATTCACTATGCACGTCACAGAGATCCAGACAGAGAGACTTTCAGCTTTATTATTAGTAAAGATGTTTAGGGGTTTTTTTTTTCAAGAAAAGATAGAGAAAGAAATTTCTACTGTCTTATAACATTGTTTTATCATATTGCCTTCCTCCCATAACTACAACATAGATTTTGCTGACTTACTTAATTCTTTGACCAGCGTTGGTGAACAGAAAGATATTTGTTGTTTTCTTCTCTTCTCCTAGTCGTTTAGCAGGTCTACTGAAAACTGCTTAAGGACTCCATCTGTCATGTTAATTATGTTTTACATGTTTGTCTTTTTTCTTCAATTTTTCATCATTTAAAGCCAGGACACCTGAATGGACCACTAAAAACAGACTAGTGAAATTTCATAACTAATGGTCCATTGGACCAGTGATTTATTTTTCTAAATTTCCACCCCTGTTGACAGTATTAAAAATAACCATTATGAGCATCAATTGGCTTTGCTGATTAATCTGTAATCAACCAATTTGCTTATCTGAGCTTACCTAATATCAACTTTCTTTTTAATTTTTAGAAACAAGCAATATTTTCTGTTTGTGAGAAAGGCTTATCATCTGCAATTGAGGCTGGAGAAGCAGAAAAAAGTGAGATTGAAGCTGATCTTGAATATCTAGAGTGTATGAGCAGTACAGCAGTGAGTTTATTTGTACTAGTTTTTAATCCTTTTAAAATAAAAAAAAATGCTTAAAAGTAGAACATGTTTTAGTTTTCATTTAAATGCAGACTTTTATTTTAAAAGTTTGTATTATCAGAACCGTATTCATTTCCATGAATGTAAAATATGGGAAAATGTCATCCTTGGTCAACAGAAATCAGCAGAAATAATGACTTTTTTTTTAAATTCAAATATATAATTCTTCAATATTTCCTGATAATCTTGTGCATTGGAAGAATGACTGTTATTTGTATAAATACAAATGAAACCACCAGCAACGAGTTATGATCCTAACTAAATGGATTCTTAACTGCCAGTCAAGTGTGAATGAAGTTTAAGTGCCCTTTTGGAACTGGTTCACCTGTTTACGAGGAACAAATGCTTCTGGCAAACTTAGAGGGATACACCAAGGAGAGCTAGAAGGATACAGCAAGGGGAACTAGAGGGATACACAAAGGGGAGCTAGAGGGGGATCAGAACAACACTAAACTTTGGACAGTATCTGTAAAGGGAAAGAAATACTGCCCTAATGTTCAACACATTAGAGCAGTTGCTCAGGTGGATTATAAATAATTAGTGTTTGACATAATAAGAATTTTGATTAAAACTAGTTAAGCAGAAGAATTAAATAAAGTAGTTTGTGTTAATATAATCATCTTTTTCGGGCCTTATGTGTCCAGTAATTTTTTTTAAACAATCTTTTTTGATGAACAATCATTTTTACATCAGTCGGTTAAGAAAACTTTGTGAATACTATAGTTAGTGTCGGTGGCAAACAGAAGATGATGACCATTGTGATGCAATATAAACCACCATTGGCAATATTTCATCCTTTTGTCTAAACTAAGTGGTATTCCAGGCAATACTGGATGATAAATTAGTATTATATATTAACAAATCTGTAATATACTCTGTATATCACACACATCAATGAACCGATTAATGGGGGGTGGGGAGCAATGGAGGAGGTCTTTGGAGAATCCTGCTGTAAATTTAGTTTCCATGACTTGGCTTGAGGAAAAAAAAAACACAGATAACCCACTGCAGGGTATAGTCTGCACCTCATTAATTTTGCACTTTTTTAGCGGATAATACGCAGGATTTTTCTTTTTTTTTTCTTGTGGTTTACTCAATTTCTGTTTTTGAGATTGGCAATACCTCCAAGTAGAGATTGGAAGATTGGGATTGAAACTTTTTTCCAACCATTGATTCTCTTCGCTAAGGCAAGTTTTTTTTTTTTTTTTGATATTTTGAAAATATATAATTTTTTATTTATCATTTCAAATGCTTATGTTATGTTTCATTATTGTTTGTAGAGTATTTTACAATGAAGTTTGTAAGATGTTTCATATTTTTTTAACTGAAATATTTATTTTAAAACTTATGCCTGGTATATTGGTCATATCACCATCCCGAGATACTCTTTGCCATAGTACTCTGTCTGCAGAATAATAAAAAAAATTGTTCTATTATTTCATAATTCTGGCTGAAGGAGTATAGTTATAGCACATCAGTGCAGTTCAATCCCAAACGCCTTACTCCCTGTTAATTCGGTGCTTTTTATTGTACCTCCACACTATTCCAAACTATTTATGTACCCAAGACTTGGTTCTTGAGCATGACCCCTAAAATGTTAGTCTGTCTCTTCCTTTATGAAAACTATTCTAAATGTCTACAACCCTACTGAATTAGCAATCTTTCCTTGCTCCAATATCAGTCCAGGATTTGAATAACCTGAGACAATGACCTCTGGTTTTGCCTTTAATGTAAAACTGCATTTTCTATTTTAATAAATTTATACAATTGAATGGTGTTTCCACTGATTCTCCTTTGCTACTAAACTACATATTTAGCTGTTTCAAGTCAATAATCTTAATCTAAATCTTGAAATTTTTTGCCCTCTTCTGATCATCATGCTTATTTATGTATTTACTTTATTTGTTCGAGAACTAATTTTTTAACTTCTCATTTGAATAAGTGTTTTAAGTTGTTTGCTTGCAAGACTTTTGATGCATCGATTTTTGTCTTTTAGAGTACCGAAAATGTTGCAGCAAATATGAAAATATTCCATTCTACACTAGAATTCAGGAAGTCTGAAATTTTGTCTTTAAAGTTTGATTTGGAGAAACTGCCTTTTGAAATTGAGGTACTTATTACGCTTCATTATTATTACTGTTTTTATTTTAATGTGTATGCTGTGTTTTTTGTTTGATTGAATAAATGATTAATAAGGAATATTCCAGTAAGAAGTAATCAACACTATGGGCCATATGAATGATTTATTTTGCACTTATTATTCTAATTATCCATTGTAGATAATTGTTAGAACATGTTAGTTTGTGATTTTTTCAACTTAAAAAATATTTTTTACTTGTTATTATTACTTTTTCAGTATGATACACAAATTATTCTATGTATGAATTTGAAATTTTATGTCAAGTTAGAAATTCTTTTTTCAAATTTTTCTATAATTTTATGTAAAATTTGAAACAACTAATTTGCAATTTTATGAGGTAGCCACGATTCATCTTCTCCATGAGTTTCAGACCAAAATACCCAAAATAAACTTGTCATACATAGTCTGTAATGCTCTTCGTGAATTTTTTAAGAGCATTATGTTCGCTGCATGTGTAACAAAAGTCATGTAGAAATCTTTTATGTCTTGAACTCAAATCCTGTTTCATAAAAAGTGCTAAGAAAAAAAGCTGTTAAAATTGTTTCTGTGATGAAATTTCCCCCTTGTAAGTTAATGTACAGCATAGAGGAGGTGTCACAGTGGAGTATTCTGTGTTTCACCTCTGTAAAAAATTATAAGCCAGTGGTGAAATTCAACAACATTTTTTTTATATATTGAATGTGCATGAAAATCCATGTAAAATTGGATTTGTAAAAAAATGTGGCCTGATAGATGTTTTTCAATATTTTTCTTGAAATCATCACCAAAAAATGCATTAAGTTCAGCTATTACTTCTATTGAATTATTTTCATCGCAAGAAAAAAACAAAAGATATGTCCTTGCATGTTATTTTATCTATTTTTCAGATTCTACCAGTGGTATCAAATTGTATTGTAATAATGAATTCCTGTTTGAACAGAAGGCAGTATGAAACTGCTTTAATTAGTAAAGAACTGGAGAGTGCTGAAAATGAGGTATGAAATTTTTCTTTGGAATAATTTGTTTATACACTCGTATAGATATATATGTTACTGTGAAAGACCTAAATGGAACATGTTGACTTTCACCGGTGATTCACTGGAAATATTAGTTTTTTCAAGGATGTCGGCATTTACCAGATTTCTGACTTTCACAGTGATATATGCAGGCATCGCAGCGTTCCTATATTCCTATATTTTCCTATATTTCTGAAAAAGTTCCTATAATTCCTATAATTCCTATATTTTCCTATATTTTTCAGTTTCCGATTCCTTTTTTTTTTTTGCTTTTCCCCTCGACTTTTGGCTACCGCCTTTTCCGCGATCCACGTGCAGCCGCCATTTTATCTTTCCTACTGTGCAGGGCTCCCAAATGGTTCGCTTTTCCCGCCAAAGTCCGTGTTTTATGGTAAAGTCCGCTTCAGACTTTTAACATTATGATCTGATTAGTTCGCTTTTATATTGTTTTTACTTAAATATCAGATTTTAAAAGTTTTTCATTTCGTTAAAAGTTACTGTTCTCCCAAGCACGCCGCCGCAGCGCGTGTTAAACAAAGTTCGTACGCCCATGAAAAACCTTGAAAAGTTCTTGGGGGGGGGGGAGGTCTCACACACACACATTTTCTAGTGTTTGAAAACCTTGAAAAAGTATAAAAAGTTTCTTTATTGCTTGAATTTATTTATTGTTTGGATTGTGCTTGTAATTCTTTTAAAAATATTTCATTAGTGCAATTTTCTGAACATATATATTCGATATGATTTATCGCGAAAAATTGCTTTCGTGTTTGAGGTTTCAATCCTTTTGCATCTTGTTAATATTTTGATTCTTTTTACAATCCAAAGTGATTTTGACATGTGCTTACCTTAGCTTAGCTTATTTTTCGTTTAATTTCAATAATTAATGAAGGAATTATTTTGGAAACCATGGCAACATTGAACTTACTCGGCTCGGACGCGGAAAAATGCTTCTCGCTTTTGAAATTTCCATCCTTTTGCATCTTGTAAATATGTTGATGTTTTCCACAATTAGAAGTTATTTTAGTATATGCTACTTTAGTTTAGCTTATTTTTCGTTTGATTTTAATAATTAACGAAGGAAATATTTTGGAAACAATAACATTGAGCTTATTCGGACTTCGCAGAAAATTGCATCTCGCGTTTGAAATTTCAATCCTTTTGCATCTTGTGAACATTTTGATGTTTTTGGAAATTTGAAGTTATTTTGACGTATGTTTCTATAGATTGGCTTATTTTTCGTTTAATTTCAATAGTTAACCAAGGAAATATTTTGGAAACCATAACAATAACATTGAGCTTATTCGGACTTCGCGGAAAATTGCATCTCGCGTTTGAAATTTCAATCCTTTTGCATCTTGTGAACATTTTGATGTTTTGACAATTGGAAGTTATTTTGACATATGTTTTTATAGATTAGCTTATTTTTCGTTTAATTTCAATAATTAATGAAGGAATTATTTTGGAAGCCATGGCAACATTGAACTTACTCGGATTTCGCGGAAAAATGCTTCTCGCGTTGGAAATTTCAATCCTTTTGCATCTTGTAAATATTTTGATGTTTTCCACAATTGGAAGTTATTTTGACATATGCTACCTTAGTTTAGCTTATTTTTCGTTTAATTTCAATAATTAACGAAGGAAATATTTTGAAAACAATAACAACATTGAGCTTATTCGGACTTCGCGGAAAATAATTTCAATCCTTTTGCATCTTGTAAACATTTAGATGTTTTTGACAATTGGAAGTTATTTTGACATATACTACTTTAGATTAGCTTATTTTTCATTTAATTTCAATAATTAACGTAGGAATTATTTTGGAAACCATGGTAACATTGAACTTACTCGGACTTCGCGGAAAATTGCTTTTAATGTTTGAAATTTCAATCTTTTTGAATCATGTAAATATTAAAATATTTTGCCCAATCGAATGTTATTTTCCCATATTCCAACTTAGATTAGCATGTTTTAGGTTTAATTTAGTAGAAAATAAATAAATTTATTTTATGGGAAGCATGCCAACATTGAACTTGGTTCGTGAAAATTTGCTTCTCTGAGCTTTCAATCGTTTTGCATCTTATAAATATTTTTATATTTATGGCAATTAGAAGTTATTTTGACATGCTACGTCAGATTAACTCGATTAAATTTTTACTTAAATAACTAAAAAATTAATATTTTTTGTGTTGTTTAATTCAAGCTTATTTAGTTTTCCAAACATAATTTTGATTATCATTAGCTTATTTTCGGTTATTACTGTTTTTTTGTGTGGGAGGGGGAGGGGTATTAAATTTAAACAATTGAGCACATAACATTTTAAAGTAGCGTCTGTATATGAAACAAAGTTGAATTATGTAATTATATGAAGTTGAATTTGTACATCATTTCATTGTCATGATGCCTGCTGCTGTTGTTGTCGTGTACCAAGTAGGCTGGTAATTTGAGGTGCACTGCTTCACTTTTCCAACTGTAGAGTAATTTGGTGTGAAGTCCGACTTCTACAGTACACACATGCCATAAGGACCCGTTTATAGGGGACAAGGACAGGAGAGAGAAAGTACGTTCATGCCCGAGCCGGGATTCAAACCCGGACCTTCCTATCGCAGTCAGACTTCTCTGACCACTAGACAAGGCAGGCGGCATGATGCCTGCTAAAGGGGGGAATTTGTCCCCCCCCCCATAAAAGTTCAAAGCACTCATGGCCCTGCAATCATGGATTATTTTTTTTAATGTAAGCTTTATGATTCTTGAAAATATACTTTGAATATGAAAATTGCAAAACTATGCCTCATGTGATCTGCTTCTCTTTGTGATTGAGAATTTCAGACATTTTTAATTAAACTTTCAATACAGTAGATCTGTTTGGTGTGTGATGGATTCATATCGGTGGAGAAGGGATATAAATGCTATTAAAGAAGCATTACAATACAGAAAAACACAAAAATAATTTTAAACTATAGAAAGATGAAGCACAGCTTCATCTATCCTTCAGTGAGACTACCAGCATCCCTGGTTCAATTCAAAATGTATCATTACGCCCATTTAGTTCTATGGAGGCTGCCTTAAGTGCTGCGCTAAGTGCCGCCCCCCCCCTCCCATCCAAATGTTTGTGTAAATAATATTATTCAATGGATAAAAAGATCAGTTGTGCAGAAGGTGATAAAGGAATTGTATCAGTAAAAATCAGTATTATGGTTAATTAACAAATTATTTTCAGGGATTTAGCAGCAGGCAGCTAATTTGCCTTTTGATGCTTCCTTGTGTTTAAATGAATGGTCCTCTCAAGATCCTCTTTTTAATCCTAACTGGTCCTCTTTAGTCCTCTTTTACCCTTTTCTAAAACTAAAATGTGTTGGGAGCCCTGCATTAGTTTCTAGAAAAGTGAAATTTTATCTGCACAATTGCATTCGATCCTCATTGATTTGGAGGCTTTGGTATGAACTTAAAGAAACGGTTTTGATTACTAAAATGCAGTTTCCTAACGACTTCTCATTTATTTATTTTGAAGTAATTTAAAAACCTATTTTAACTTAAATTTTCCAAAATGCATGTTTTTGTAAACAAGTGCAAGGTTCTATTTATTAATTTTTTTTATGAAAGTAGTAAAAACTAACCCCCCCCCCTCACTTTTTGTACTTTAAAACTTTGGGACAGTGGTGGCCACCAAGTTTTTTAGGTCTGGATTATTTTGCTTTAATGACCAAATATTTCTAAATCAAATTATATTTTACTGGGTGTCCTTCAAAGTCATGGGAAATCGTGGATTTCAACTATGATCGAATTTTGTACTGAAAAGTCAGGATTTTCAGGGGGAAAAATGGTCAAAAAGTATCATATCAGAGATTTTTCTGAAAAAAAAACTCAGTATACATTTAAATTTTTAATTTGCATACATTTAAATTTTTACCTGAACACTTTTTTCTAGAAAAGAAAAGGAAATTCACAATAATTTCTTTTTCACAAAAATAAAGAAAATTCACAAAAAATATTTTGCTTTTCCGCATAACGGGGACTTAAAAAATGAAACCTGGATTGACCCCTGATATTACTGTGACATGTGACTTTGATTTCAGCATAGCACATGTTTCAACAACTTATAAAACTTTAAGTTTGGCTTTTACTGCATTGTCAAGTGATAACATAAATTAGAACAGAACTTCACGAATTCCATTCTACTGCACAGCTTGCCCATCGCAGTATCGGATCATGCAAAATCTTTCATTAAAAATTAGATTAGTGACACAACTATTTTAAGAAAGATTTGTGTTCATCTACAAAAAGTTTCGTCTATTTTTTTTATTTTTAAAGAAGTATGCCTTAATATGTTTAGTACAAATTACAGTTTTACGCTCTTTTACTGTTTGTAAAATTGATTTTGTGTGTATTTTTAGACTTATTTATGCGTATGTATTGCACTTATGTCAGGTAGTGTAATTACATGTTTTTAATCGAATAGTAGTATTGCATTTTGAAAAAAAATGTCATACTGGCGAGCTTTGTTATCGAAATTCCTGTATATCCTTTTTTTTTCAAAATATTCCTATATTATTTCGAAAAATTCCTATATTGTTTGCAGAAAATTCCTATATTTTCCATCGAATTCCTATATTTTTTTCAGAAAATTCCTATATTTTCCTATATTTTTGTTGGCAAATGTCACTTCTATCCCTGTATATGTATGTACAGTGGACTTCCTTTATCTGAACACTCTCTAATATGAACACGCCGATATTCAGAACACATTTTGATGGTCTCGGCAAAACTTCATTGACTTAACATAGGCTGACCTCTCTCTACTCTGAACACCCTAGTATTATGAATGCTATTTTCAATCCCCTTCAATTATCACCTCTCTATGTACTGAACATACTCATAATTGGTACAAACACAAATACAAAAGTGACGACCAGCAACAGGCTCTGGGCCCAGCTAGACTGGTCTTAGTCAATTTACAATCCCCAGTGGAGATCAATGGCCCTCTTAAAACTATCTACTCCCTTGCTCAATACCACCTCTTCCGGTAAGCTGTTCCAAGGTTCCACTACCATGCTATAATAATAATTTTTCCTAATATCCATGTTAGCCTTAGATTTAAATAGCTTAAAACAATGACCCCTTGTCCTGTTTTCAGTGCTAAACTTCAGCCCTGTAACATCTTTCATTTTAATAAATTTAAACAACTGAATCATGTCCCCTCAGTCTCTTTTTTGCTCAAGACTGTACATCAGGTACTCAGGAATTCCTATGACTATAATTTGAAAGCCCAAAATACATTCACGATTTTATCACTGATTGAATGGCCTTAAAGAGAAAATGGATAGAGGAAAAAGAAAAACTATTTTCCTGGATATTATTGCATCACATGAAAGTATTCAGCTGAGCAATATAAGCCTGAAGTTTCTGCCACTGAACTATATTTCAAAAATCCAACAATTGTATCAAGTTGTTTTCAAGATCTTTTAAGTATGATTACCTTTAAGCAAATTGCGGCTGAGAATCACCCGAAAACATTTTCACTTGGATACATGCACATACCCTCATGCACATACCTTGCATGAGGATATACACAATTCAAAAACAGATTTTTAAAAAACTTTTTTTTTCAAGTATTGTTCCCATAGCTGTATTGTAATATTTTTTTGTTGAATGCTACGTTCCACTTTTTAAACTAAGAGTGAAATAAATAAATGCCAGAGTTTAAGTCCTATCGACTTGAATTAGACATTGCACTAGCCATCAATCCAAAATTCAACACCTCTCCTCAGTTACTGGATGAAATACTAAACACAGTCCACTAACGCAATAGAATACATATACGTGCATCCCTCTATAATGAACACCCCGAAAATCTGAACACTTTTGTTTGGTCCCATGAGTGTTCAGAATAGGGAGAGTCCACTGTATATGGATGCTTCACTTTGCCAAATCGATTAACTCCATAAAACAAAAAGTCGAGAAAAGTGATGAAGAAGATAGTATTATCTATAGTAGTGAATGGGCCCTCGTGTTACATTTTCTGCTATCGCAGGATCATAAATGTACTGAACCGAAAGTTTAATATAAATTCCCATTTTAAGCATTGATTAAGCACTATTAAAGCAGAAATGAGGATTTCTTTAAAAAGTGGAGTTAATTAATTTGGCAACTGAGTCATCTATATAATAAGTAGACCGAAGGTAGAAAATAACAAACCAAGAGCCAATAGGTGCACACAAGCAGCTAAATAAATTAGCCAAATGAGTAGTAAAAAAACAAAAAGTTAAAACTACACAAACACGCACAAGCAAAATGAAATATTGTTCGTCCCAGATAGATATTTTCCAGAATTGCATAGAGCAGAAGCATAAAATGCTAATAACAAACTGATAAATCTAGGGAATAAACTGGGACTTCACAATAATAGATTCAATTTGAACTATCAGTAAAAAGCGAGTTTAATTGCCATAAGGGGCCTCAGTGGCCGAGCGGTCTGAGTGACTACTTGACATTGGCACACTTGAGGCGGTGGGTCCGACTCCCACCCTCGCTCCGGTTGTACTTTCCCTTCTTTGTGATGTAAATTCTTTCATGTGTTGTTTATATGTGTAATAAAATATATCATGCGTAAGGGAGGCAAAGCACTCAGATTGTAGTCCTCATCAAAATAAACCTGTGCAATTAAGCACCGAAAGAAAGAAAAAAGAAGAAAACTGCCATAAAATGGGATTGTTTCCTTCAGTCGAAAGTAGTACTTTATGTCACTGAAATTGATAGAATAAGCAAAAAAAAAAAAACATGGACTCAGAAAATACTTTCCATTTTCCCAACAGTTAGCTTTTAATTATTTTTTTAAATGTTTGATTCTTGAAACAAGGCGTAGTCTTTATGGCATCACCAATGATGCACTATGGGGCATCTTTCAACCGCATTTCCACGTTATGATAATCAAAAAGCGAATTACAATTTTGCTCTGCGCTTGCTATCAACCATGTTGTAGCCAATACACATGAGTAAAGATACAAATTTAATATTTTGGACTGGGAATGGCAATTTAATCATTTGTGATGTCATCGGCAGCAGCGTTAAACGATAAAAGAGCACTGATTTAAGTAATTTTTTAAAAATATTAAACTTAAAGAAATTATTTAAAAATGGTCAGATTCTATGTTTTTAAGCATGCACTTTCAGAAAAAAATACTTTTAAAATTTTGGAAACAACCCCATTCTCTTTGCTGAAAAATGTGTTTGGAATTTTATACTCCATGCCTCTTTCTAGAAGTAGTAACAAATGGATTACAGAGTGTTACAGTTTGATCAAATGATTAAAAAAATGCAAGGTATAAATATGGAAATGATCCAAAAAACAATGTTTTTTTTTGGGGGGGGGGGGGTCAACTTTTTTGGGTATTTTCTGAAAGGATTAATTTTCACTTGAAAAAATTGAAGGTTTCAAAATTTGTAGCACAAAAATGAAAATAATGATAACAATAATTTTCATGAATTAGTTTATGATTCCAGGCTTCGAAGTCTTATTATGTAGTTGCTAGCAAATGACATGATACAACAATGACATGATACAGTTATTTAATTTTATTAAAATGAATGTTGATGGGCTTAATTTCTCCATAGATGACATAACCAGGGTCATTGTTTTAAACTTTTCAAATCTCAAGCTTATCTTGAAAGAGAAATATTACAAAAATTACTACAAGAATACTTATGCCAATAAGATGCTTTGAGTTTATCAGTGGATCTATTTCAAACAAATCTAAAGAAGTTCTTCTGCCCTTATATAGAAGTTTGGTAAGACCTCATTTGGAGTGTGCTGCTCAGTTTTGGTCTCCTTATCTTAAGAAAGATATTAATGTATTGAAAGGGTTCAAAGGCGGGCTACAAGGCTAATGAATGGACTTTCTCATTTAGACTACGATTCCAGGCTTAGAATGCTAAAATGTACAGTCTTGAGCAAAGAAGAGACCGAGGGGACATGAATCAGTTGTTTAAATTTATTAAAATAAAAGATGTTACAAGGTTAAAGTTTAGCACTGAAAACAGGAAAAGGGGTCATTGTTTTAAGCCATTTAAATCTCAGGCTAACATGGATGTTAGGAAAAATTATTGTTTTAGCAGGGTAGTGGATCCTTGGAACAGCTTACTGGAAGAGATGGTAATGAGCAAGGGAGTAGATGGTTTTAAGAGGGCCATTGATCTTCACTGGGGATTGTAAATTGACTAGGAACAGTCTAGCTGGGCCTAGAGCCTGTTGCTGGTCGTTACTTTTGTATTTGTATTATGCAGACATTTGTAAATGTTACCAGAAGCAACTGTTACTTACAATGGGGTGACTAGCTTTAAAAGATCTCTTGATCTTTAGTTTGCAATAATAAATTGGCCAAAAACGAACTAGCTGGACCCATAGTCTGTCTGTTGGTATTCTTCACTTTAGGTTTGTATTATCTATGCTGTATCCTTCCCTTAGAAAAACAATAATTTTTTGTGTTTTAGGTTGCTCAGTATGGTCAGGATTATTCAACACGCCTGTCTAAAATCGTGAAAGAAAATGAGATAGTTATTCAATGGCTATCACCTTTGATCAATAAACTGAAGGAAATTGAAGAAGATTTGAAATCAGAAGTATGTTGTTTCCTAAATAAGTTTTAGTTACTGTAGAACCTTGATTATGTGAGTTAATTAGGACCGCTAGTGCTTTGGATGTGGGAAATCTTGGTTAATAAAAACTTTGTAAAACCTTGCCAGGATCGTAAACTTTTAAAATGTATTAATTTAAAATACAATGGAATTTTTCTAAGCGATGAAAATAAACATATCAAAAGTAATGTTTTATGGTTTAAAAACTGATATAGGAATATAACTTAGAGTAAGTTCGAAAAAAAAATCTTTTTTTTAATATAATGCCGAAATAAATATTGAAAGATGCATTTAAAAAACACAAATTTCCAGAAAATGGTTTTATTTTCAAATTGAAAATCCATTGTCTATATATATAATTCTCTTACGTGCCGGCAAATGAAGGGGTGAATTTCTAAACCTCTGTTGGCAACACTTCGCCGATAAATCATGTAAACAAACTTCTACGTTGTTTTGAAATCTTGAATCACAGAATACTCAACGAACTTTTTTTTTTTTTGAGATGAGTTTGAGTCGGGCTGTGGCCCATTTCAACCTTAATCAGCAAAGAAAAGCTCAAAGAAGGCAGGAAACCGTTCTTGAATCCAATTTAAGACGAGCCATTTCCAGAGTTGTATTCTCTGATTCGCTGCCGATAATTTTTAGCGGCTGGGGAATTTTCAGTCAGCAGTTCCTTCAACAGATCAGGTGCGTCACACAATGCCGGTAACCGCACCTTTCCGTCATGGCAACATTTAGTATATTTATTTGCAGTATTACGCTCTTTCTGCCAATAAAGAGCACCACAAAATTCGCATTCTTCACACATTGCTCCACAATCATGTTCATCGGCAATGTTGTTTTGAACGCGTAGGCGCTTTGAGCGTCGTCTATCTTCAGTACGACAGTTCAGTTCAAAATGAATAACCGAGAAAGAATTTACTTTATTCCTTTTATTCTCAGCTGAAAGGTTTCGCCAAATTTGTTTAGGGTTATAGTAGTTTTAGTATTGTGCAAGCAAAGTAGCATTGGCGAGTTTTCGCGTTTTTAGTTAAACCATTTTTTGTTCGTGACGTGGCAAGGATTCAGAATAACAACAAGAAGGACAAACGTTTGAGAAAATATGTTTGGTGCTCTCTGAGCCTGTTTTTAGTCATGGCCAGCTCTATGTGGCATTATCAAGAACAAGATCTTTTGAAGCAGTGTCAGTTGTGGCTCCCAAACGGGACATTTTTAATTGTGTATATGAGGAAGTTTTCTCAGATTAGAATATATAAGAGTGTAAATATGTAAATATATAAGAGTGTAAATAATGTAAATACATCCCTCGGGGGAGCCTGTAACCCCTAGAGGGCGCGTCCCCAGGTGGCGGATAGGGGAATGCCTTCATTGGTTTTCCAATGGGTGGTAGAAGGGAAATAAAATACCTTCCGCGGACCAACAGGTAGAAGTGCAATCTCTCCAAAGCAATGACAGACACTTTTGTATCTATAATGGTAAAGTTGTGCACATTGCCAAGGCAGTCATCTTACATACAGCAAAGTTAAACTGTCGAAAATCTGGCTAAAGCAGACAAATTAACATTATGAACGTAATTTTCATATTGGTTAAATGGATGGTGACCTAAATGCAATTACCAACTTTAATTTTTACGGAAAATTTTAGCTAGGCTAATGTATTGGCATACAGCGAGCGAGCGAAGCGAGCATGGATCGCGAAGCGATCCACAGGGAACTGCGTAAGCAGTTCCGGGGGTTGGCGAGCGATAGCGAGCAGGGGGCGATAGCCCCCTAGTTTTGTTAGATGTACATAATTTTTTTTAAAAAATAGACTTGATTTTCGACATGTTTAACAGAAACCTTTGCTGTATTTTGCTTCTTCTATAACGTGCAAACTGTGAAGGTTTTCCATTGAAAAGGTGCTTCAAAGCAGGGGCGGCATTTCACCATTTCATTTGGGGGGTCGAGTTTCTTATATAACCCCTAAGCGAAACCAAACACACATTAGTTAACAAGAAGTTGTCATAAAATCGGTTCAGTATGAATAAAATTAGTGTTTAGAAACAATTAAAATTTTGATTCATTGACTAAAAAGTTATCATACAAAACATCTCGCTACTAAAGCTTTTATACCTTTTGGAAAAGTTATAATGCATGATTTTTGGAATTCGGAAGAGCAGGGAATCGTGTTACTAATCTATCAGTGTCCAATGTCGTGCTGTTTTGCCAGTTCAGTCAAATGGAAAAGGTTTTTTTTTCCCCTTTGTGCTCCGAAAATATTTCTCTAACCTCCTGAGACATAAAAAAAATCTTTCTCTTCTAGCTGAGCTGATTGTAATAGTTAAAAAAATAATTGAAGTAACACAAAGTTATGTATGAAAACACTTTTTATATCTTGCTCTTCAAAATCACCCAGGCTACTTCAAAAACTGTAAGGGGCTTTTAACTTTTCATCATTGAATAATCTAGTCATGTCGGCGCTCTCAGCTTCAATCAGATACCATCTGCCTCCAGCTCTGTTATTCACTATTCCAAACTTATGAGTCCATAACAAGGACGAATCTCTGGATGTGAAAACTATTCTGTGGGTATATTGCTTGTAATTTTTCTTGCCTTATGCTAAAAATTTTACTCACAGTTGAAACATTTTATTTTTCGTTTTCAAAATCCAATCCAAATAACCATAATCCCAGTCAACCATACAGAAAAATAATTATCATCAAATCTTGTGCTAATTTCATTCGAAACTGAATCTATTACTTCATACAAAATATTCAAAAATCAATGTTTGACTTCACATCATCATGTAGATTTTTGTCACTTTTTTTTTTTTTTTTTTGCGCCTCTTTAAAATTGGCTAGGAGGAAGAATTTTTTTGAAAAATTTCACGATTGATTGAAATATACATCTATAAAAAAATCTATTTTCGGCTTTAATTGTAGATTGAACTGTGGTAGTATGGTGCACAGATCAATTGTAGATTGAACTGTGGTTTGAATAGTCGAGTAGCAGATGGAAGATATAGATTTTAATAGAGTAAAGCATTTTTGAAAAACTTTTTTCCGATGCAAACAAATTGGATAAAAATTTAAACGAAGTCATACATGCTAAAGGGCATGAGCTTTTTCACCATTGAAAGAATCGTTTTGCAATAATTCTTCCAGTCAACAAATCACTGCTTTGAAGTTATAGAGAAATGTTTTATCGTTTTAACTCTTGAAGATTATCTTGCGTCACTCCGCAATTGCATAATTATAGAGCCCCATAAAAGGTATTTGGTTGATATGTGTTTTTTATTCAATAATCACATGCATTTTTAAGAAGTTTCTATGAAAGCATTACAATGTATTGAGCAGCTGAAATGTGTTTCTAGCAAAAGAAAGCGATGAACACTCATCGAATAAATATACACTTAAAAAATGAGCGTAAAAGTGAATGCATAATATCAAGGAATTTTCATGTGAAAACCGTGCTGCCGCACCACTTTTCACGAGCCTCTCATTTTGAGCATACCATCGTTACACTGGGCACACAAGTGTGAAATATTTAGCCTATACGAGGCAATGTCTTTTTTAGTTAAAATTAACCATGGTTCAGTTTTCCATGTTCTGAAAAAGCCGAAAATACTTCATGAATTCCTAAGTCATCATCCAAATAACGAAAAACACTTTTTATAGTCTGGGAATGTGTCGAGTTTCATCAAATAGTTGCTGAGAACCAGCGAGATTTCCTTTAATGAACATTTATTTCCGACTTACATAAATTGAAGTCACCCATTTTCTATCATTCTGCTCAAAAAATTTGGGGGTGCGACCGCCCCCTCTTGACCCCCCTATTTGCCGCCTCTGCTTCAAAGGCTATTGTATTCTACATTTTTCTGAAAAAAAAAAAACTATAATATTCATTATAATTGTTTTGTTTTTCTGATGTCACATGTCGATATCCTTACCTCTTTCATTTTAAATTGGCAGCATGAATGATGTTACCTGAGCATAATTAGATTGAACTGCCAGTAATTGACCATTTAGTGAAAGTTCTTACAAGTTTTAGTTAGTTTTCTTAATAAAATTGCAGGAAAAAAATTGGAAAAATTTTCCTAAATGACAACCAGTATGTCACAGGATTAATAATGGTTAAATATTTTTGTTTTTAGTTCATCTACAATTCATTATTGACTACCCTTATGAAAATGGTCTATAGAATTCTATAAAAAAATTCTTTAGAAATACCTATATAGAGTCTTATAGAATTATGGCCCAATTTTCTATAGGCCGGTTTCTATAGAATTCTATAGAGAAAAATTCTATTGGTTTCTATAAAATTAGTTCTATAGAATTCTGTATACTTCTTATAGAATTCTGTAGAGTTATTTTTATTGAATTCTATAGAACTGCCCTATAGAAAATTGGGCCATAATTCTATAAAACTCTATACAGGTATTTCTTATAGAGCCTCTATAGATCTTCTTATAGAGTATACAGATCTCCCTATACAGCCTCTAGATCCTATTAAGAGTCTCATAAAACACAATGACAATGCTTTACATAAACTGCACCTAAAAATATTAGGTGCAGCAATTTATTACAACGATTACACATTATTGTTAGATAAAGACACTTCATAACACTGAACAGTGGTACCATTTGGGAGTGCTAATTAAATATTAAAACCCCTATCACTATAAAAAACAATGTTAACTCGTCCAAACTTTCGGTTATTGTTACTTACATATAAATTTATAACGCAAAAATCACTAGTAAATTAATGTCATTACTCAGTCATGAGCTTTATTTAGTAAAATCAAATGCTACTTCCGATGCATAATGCAGTTCATTCTGGATTTAAAATTCAAGTTTTGTTTTATAACTAATATTTATAAGTTTTTTCATTCCCAATTTGTTTAATATAACAATAAAAATATAAATATAACAAAACAACACAAAAATAATACATACTTTTAACGAATTCGGCAAGGTTCAGCCATTTTCATCGCAAAACGCTTAGAGGATCGCACGTGCAAGATGGACGCTATCGCCGGCGCCGTTCGGGGCAGAAAAGGGAAAACAGACTGGCGCATGCGCAAAGAGATTGAGAGAAATACTGCTGGCAAACTCTCCCGACAAAATACGGAGTTGCATCTTGGAATTTTGATTATTTTATTTACTAAACCTTGACAAGAATTTTTACGAAGTCTCACATTTTTAGAATTAATTTCAATGTTTAGAAGTTTTATTATTACTATTAAATTACTTAAACATTGTAAATAATAAATAATTTTTAATCTTTTATGAGTATATTTTTTTTATTTAATTAAGTTTGATTTTTTTCGTCGAACTATAACAAAATGCAACAGTATTATTATTAAAGACCATACTACAATCCGCCCTTGTAATAAAAAATATGACCTTAGCAAATAATTAATTGTTAAAACAATTATTCTTAAAATTAAATAGATTAATTAGGAATTAAACCATTTCATTTTAGGGATTAAACTTCCTAATTAATTAGGGCTTTTTAGGCTTTCCAAACTAGAAGTATTATATAAACACTAATAAAAACTATAGTTGTAAACAAAATGAACGAATTCTCAACTTTTTACAAAATTCTACAGTATAAGGGAAGTTTTCTGAACAAATTCTATAGAATTTTATAGAATTTATTATGTATAGAAACCTTATGCTCAAATTCTATAGCAGTTTCTATAGAACTTTATAGAAGAAATTCTCTATTGAAACTTCATTCTCAAGTTCTATATGGATATCTATAGAATTATATAGAAATAATTTCTATAGGAACTTTCTTTTAGACTTCTATATAATTTTCTATAGAATTCTATTAAGCTCTATCAACCATTTTCGTAAGGGTAGTTACCCTTATGAAAATGGTCTATAGAATTCCATAAAAAAAATCTTTAGAAATACCTATATAGAGTCTTATGGAATTATGGCCCAATTTTCTATAGGACGTTTTCTATAGAATTCTATAGTGAAAAAATCTATAAGTTTCTATAAAATTAGTTTTATAGAATTCTATATACTTCGTATAGAATTCTATAGAGTTATTTTTTATAGAATCCTATAGAAAATTGGGCCATAATTCTATGAAACTCTCTACAGGTATTTCTTATAGAGCCACTATAGAACTTCTATAGAGCCTCTACAGATCTTCCTATACAGCCTCTAGATCCTATTAAGAGCTTTATAAAACACAATGACAATGCTCTACATAATTAATATACGTTTGACAAAACCAAATTATGCCTAAAAATATTAGGTGCAGCAATGTATTACAACGATTACACATTATTGTTAGATAAAGACACTTCATAAAACTGGACAGTGGTACCATTTGGGAGTGCTGATTGAATATTAAAACCTCTATCAGTATAAAAAAAACAATGTTAACACGACTAAACTTTCGGTTATTGTTACTTACATATAAATTAATAATGCAAAAATCCCTAGTAAATTAATGTCATTACTCAGTCATGAGCTCTATTTAGTAAAATCAAATGCTATTTCCGATGAATAATAAAATTCATTCTGGATTTAAAATTCAAGTTTTGTGTTTTACAACTACTATTCATAAATTTTTTCAATCCCAAATGGCTTAAAATAACAATAAAAATATAAATATAACAAAACAACACAAAAATAATACATACTTTTTAATGAATTCGGCAAGTTTCGGCCATTTTCAGCGCATGTTGGATCGCACGTGCAATGCAAAATGGACGAGTTGCCATTCGGGGCAGAAAGGGGAAAACAGACTGGCACATGTGCAAAGAGATTGAGAGAAATATTGCTGGAAGCTCTCGCAACAAAATACGGAGATTGCATCTTGGAATTTTTATTATTTTATTTACTAAACAATGACAAGAAGTTATACAATTTCTCGCACACTTAGAATTAATTTCAATGTTTAGAAGTTTTATTATTACTATAAAATAACTTAAACATTGTAAATAATAAATAATTTTTTATCTTTTATGATTTTTTTTATATTTAATTAAGTTTGGTTTTTTTTCCTTCAAACTATTACAAAATGTAACAGTAATATTATTAAAGACCATACTAAATCCGCCATTGTAATAAAAAATATGACCTTAACAAATAATTAATTGTTAAAATTATTTATTCTTAAAATTAAATAGATTAATTATGAATTAAACTATTTCATTTTATGGATTAAACTTTGTAATTAATTAGGGCTTTTTAGCCTTTCCAAACTAGAAGTATTGTATAAACACTAATGAAAACTATAATTGTAAATAAAATGAACCAATTCTCAACTTTTTACAAAATTCTACAGTAAGGGAAGTTTTTTTGATCAAATTCTATAGAATTTATTATCTACAGAAACCTTATGCTCAAATTCTATAGCAGTTTCTATAGAACTTTATAGAAGGAATTCTCTATAGAATCTTCATCATCAAATTCTATATGGATATCTATAGAATTATATAGAAATAATTTCTATAGGAACTTTCTTATAGACTTCTATATAGTTTTCTATAGAATTCTATTAAGCTCTATCAACCATTTTCATAAGGGTATCTTCTGCTTCTAGTAAAGGAAATCTTTACTAGATTCCTAGCTTAAGAAATTTTTTTTTGTAAGTTATTTTGTGCTCTTGTAGTATAACTTTGAATTATGTTATAAACAAAAAATATCAAGTAATTTTTTACAGTTCTTTACTTCTCTTTAAGGCTATGAAAATTTTAGAAGCATGCCAAAAATGTTACTTTGATGTACTTGAAACATTTAAAATAGAAAAAGAAGCCATTTCAATTGATATAGAAATGCTCCAAAAAGTTGAAACCTATGAAAAAGGAATTATTGATACTGAGGTATAAACTTCTTTTTTTTTTAACTTCAAGTTTCTTTTTATTATTTGGTTGTGTACTTATCATTAAGTTATTTCTTAGGGTAAAGAAATAGTTGTCACTTTGAAAGATATTTTTCTTGCTGCATTTTCTTTGAAGAAAGAGGAACTGGAGAGATTTATTCGTAAAAAGGACATTGAAGATACTGTTAA
Source organism: Uloborus diversus (assembly GCF_026930045.1). Lineage (NCBI taxonomy): Eukaryota > Metazoa > Arthropoda > Arachnida > Araneae > Uloboridae > Uloborus > Uloborus diversus. Next base: position 15,713,029 of record NC_072735.1, read on the forward strand.
AATGAAAGCTTCTGAAATTCTCAAAGAAGTACAAGCAGAACCTCGTAAAAGAGAAAGCATTTCTGAGGTACTGCTCTGAATTAAGTTTAAAACACAGGCTGTTAGAAATGAACTTAGTTTCTCATTGCTGAATCGATATTATTTACTTGGGATGGTTATTACATATCTGATTAAATATTTTGTATGGTAAAACTTTTTCCTTTAAAAAAATAATGTAGAAACTTCGAAAGAAAAAAAGAAAGTTGAATGAAATAAAGTAAACCTTTTTCAATGAAAGCCTACCGAGCCCCGCAACTTTAAACCAGTTCTACTCAAAACTTGAAAATGTCTACTTACATCCCTTTGCCTCAGTTATGCATTATTTTATTATTGCAATTTAGGATCTTATTTATTTTATCAATCCCTATTGAAGATAAGGGCCCCTGTGTAAACTATTAACCCCATTGCAAATTACAGTTGCATCTGGTTAACTGTTCCAAATACCTGCAACCCTGTTGACTGGTAATTTTTTCCTACATGATGATTAGCTTTGGATTATACAAATACAAATACAAAAGTGACGACCAGCAACAGACTCTGATCCCAGCAAGACTGGTCCTAGTCAATTTACAATCCACAGTGAAGATCAATGGCCCTCTTAAAACTATCTACTCCCCTGCTCATTACCACCTCTTCCGGTAAGCTGTTCCAAGGTTCCACTACCCTGCTATAACAATAATTTTTCCTAATATCCATGTTTGCCTGAGATTTAAAACAATGACCCCTTGTCCTGTTTTCAGTGCTAAACTTCAGCCCCATAACATCTTTCATTTTAATAAATTTAAACAACTGAATCATGTCCCCTCGGTCTCTTCTTTGCTCAAGACTGTACATTTTTAGCCTTCTAAGCCTGGAATCATAGTCTAAAAGAGAAAGTCCATTTATTAGCCTTGTAACCCGCCTTTGAACCCTATCCAATACATTACTATCTTTCTTAAGATAATCAGACCAAAACTGAACAGCATACTCCAAATGAGGTCTTACCAAACTTCTATATAAGGGCAGAAGAACTTCTTTAGATTTGTTTGAAATAGATCTATTGATAAACCCAAGCATCTTATTGGCTTTGCTGCTAGCTATGCTACACTGTTGGCTGAACTTTAAATCCTGACTTATTAAGACGCCCAGATCAGTAACTTTTTCTGCCTGATTTATGACTGAACCTTGTAAATAATAACTTGTACTTATTTCCATGCCCTAAATGTAGCACTTGACATTTCCCAACATTAACAGCCATACCCCATTTATCAGCGCGCTCCGTAATATGATCTAGATCCTCTTGCAGCTGATTTGCTTGTTCTTCATTTTCTACACTCCCCATAAGTCTAACATCATCAGCAAAACAATTCATGTTCCCAGAAATATTTTTATAAATATCGTTCATAAAAACAATGAACAAAACAGGCCCTAACACTGATCCTTGAGGAACCCCACTTAAAACCTCACTCCAATTAGAATAATTTCCCCTTTCAACTACCCTTTGTTTCCTTCCAGTCAGCCAGTTTTTTACCCAAATGAAAGTTTTCCCTCCTTTTCCTATATCAGCTAATTTGCTAAGTAGAGCAACAACCTTATCGAAAGCTTTTTGAAAATCAATGTAAACAACATCTACAGCCTTCTTATTGTCCAAAGCTATGGTAACTTTGTCATAGAAATGCAATAAATGAGTTGTACTAGATTTACCTTTCCTGAAACCGTACTGAAAACTAGTCAATAGATTATTAGTCTCTAGAAAATTTACTATCTTAATTTTCATCAATGTTTCAAAAATTTTGCAAACCACCGAAGTTAGACTCACAGGTCTATAATTTCCTGCACTCCCTTTACACCCTTTCTTGAAGAGCGGTGTAATGTTAGCCAGCTTCCAGTCCTCTGGCACTGTCCCCGAGTTATAAGAAGCATTGAAAATATTTACGATTGCATCTGCAAATTCCTCCGCACATTCAACTAAAATTTTTGGATAAATATTATCAGGTCCCGGAGCCTTAGTCTCTTTATTTTTTTTTCAAATGAAGTAAAACGTCATCCCTGGAAAATGCAAAGTCCTCAAGCTGTACTATAGCTTGTGTCTTCTTGGTGTCAACTGTTGAGATACAGTTATCGTTAAAAACACTTGAAAAAAAGTTATTAAGGACATTAGCTATATCACTATCGTCCTGAATTAAAATTCCGTGCTCATCAACCAGTGGCCCAATATGACTATTTTGAACTTTCCCCGAATTAGCGTATGCCAAAAAACCTCTTGGGATTCCTGTTTATGTTATCTGCCAGTCTTTGCTCCAACTCTCTTTTCTGAATCCGTACCAAATACTTAAATTTACGCCTTGCCTTACAATATTGGAGCCTATCTGCACTGTGACCAGTTTCTTTAAACCTATGAAAAGCGGCTTGCTTGTAATATAGATCGTCTTTAGTTTCCCTGGAGAACCACATCGGCCAAATTTTAGTGTTGACACCCTTTCTTCTGAAGGAAACATGGTCCCCAACCGTTTTTGCTAGATTTTCCTTAAACTCTACCCACTGAAGATTCACATCACTATTGTCCAATCCGGAAGAAAAAACTGCTTTCAAACCCTGCCTAAGTGCCACAAAATCAGTATTTCTGAAATTGGGCACAAACCTAAAATTCTCTACTTTGTGCGTATCAAATTTAATCCCAAACCTAATACTGTTGTGGTCACTGTCTTCAATGTGTTCCGTTACACAAAACCCCTGAACAGAACCTTCCATATCACTGAAAACTAGATCCAAAATTACATCCTGTCTAGTACCCTGAGTTACAATTTGATCTAAAAAACAGTCACCAATTACTTTCAAAAATTCCTCTTCTCTGCTATTACTATGGTAAAATTTATTCCAATCAATTCCTGGAAAATTAAAATCTCCCATTATAATGACTAACCCCTTGCTTGAAATGTCACTAATAACACTAAACATCTGTTCATCTTGACCCTGGCTTAAGTTGGGTGGCCTATAAATGTTCCCTAAACGTAGTTTTTTGCCCTTATTGCTCATCGACTCCAGCCAAATCATATCAATCTCATTAGGTTTATCATTAATTACCAATTCATTGCAAGTTAAAGTGTCTCTGATGTAAAATAAAACCCCAAATTAGGAGAGCTTAAAACAATGATTCCTGTTTAATGCCATCCTTGCAGAAATTAAGCTTATCAGCATTTATTTTAATAAAATTAAATAACTGCTTCATATCCTTCCCGAGTCTCCTTTCCTCCCAGCTGTTTATATTTAGACTTTTAAACATTGAATCATAATTTGAATCAGAAAATCTATTTACAAACATAGTAGCCCTTCTTTGAAACCATACTAATAAATTAATATCGGTTATTGTCAGCCTATAGATTTGATGAATTCAACTGCAGCCTTTTTGAAATTGAAAATAAAAATCACACTTTAATCCTTTTTCATGTTTCAGCACTTTATGTCATTTATTGAAAGCTACTTGATTCTTAATTACCATCTCTTCAACTTTTAAAAAATGTAATAAAACTTTTGATTTAAGTTCTGTCATATAGTTAATACATATAAATTGAGAGTTTGAATTCAAATTGAGACTTATCACCTTGGCAACTACCATAAGTTGAGAAAATAATGTAACAAAATGAAAACTTGCGTTACATTTGTGCTTTATAACATTGTTTCACTTTAACTAATTCAATTTTTGTTTAGACATTGTAATTTAATTGCTTTTTGCATTGTTGATCATTATTTGAATTTTTATTTTAACTTATCTATAACATATTCATGCTTAAATGCTTTTACATATTGCAGAGGAAAAGTCTTCAGAGACTGAGAAGCACAGCCAGTATTAAATCTAAGGAAAGTTTAACTACAGCAAGTGTAAAAGAGGTATATATTTTTAAATTGTAATCTTAATATATAATTACCTTCTATACGGAAGTTTGTCACCATAAGACTTTTAAACGGCTGCACCGATGTTGATCAAATTTTTTGTGTGTAATTAAGTTCTGGCAAGCATGGTTTCGAAGCACGATAGATCGAATCGGAAACGTTTTTGTTAGTTAATTAATTAATTTAAACATTGGATGGTTATATCTCCCAAATGATTAATATTTATTTTGACTTATTGTTGAGCGAGAACTGAAATAAATACTTAACCCGTTGCCAAAGGACAATAAGAAAGCCAGCTCTGCTTTTTGTAATGGAATTTCCTACTATGATATGCCAATTGAGAATAGATAAAACATAGAGAGTGAGAGAGTGAAGCCATCATTTCTTTAAAAATATGATTTAAGGTCCCGTGATATAATTTAAACTAAAGTACTGGAAGGAATTGACTAAACGTGTCTTCTTTCGTCGTAGTTGAATCATGTGGCCGGATCGGTGCTTTATGTTCTCCTAACTAAATGATCAGAAAGTACTGTGCCTAGCAACATTTCTTTCTCGGCTCAAATCTGTCTGAGTTTTGGCACCAATGTCAAGAACACTTTAAGGATTATCAAACTAATCAGTACATAATTAAAGGAAAAGATGATGGAATTTAAAGATGAAACAAATTTTATTTTCGTCCAGATAAATTACAACGGGGTAGTTTTGTACACAAAAGATCAGTGCAGTGGAAGATCTTTATCTTTGTGGAAAGAACAAATTAGGCAATATATGAAGTTTTAAAAGTTTTCGTTCAAAAGATCGGATTGCTAATCGGTCGGAGTTGGCTTCTCTCACTGGTCGGCTGGATTACAGTAACGTGGTGGCTTGGCGACTTTGGCAATAAACAATAGAGTTTCATGATCATTTGTTTAAATTTTAAAGCTACTGTTATTGTAATTTATTGCATTTTTTGCTTATTTGGCGAAATATTTCAAATTGCAAAGAATTGTTTTTCGTTTTTAAAGATTTTTTAGTCATTTTAGTTGAAGAATGTTTATTTTACATCGGGGGAGGGGATGAATGATTTTTTTTCTTATTCATAGAACTGTTTTTACCTTTATCATTTTTTTAAACGATTTCCTTTCGATTGTTTTATTCTTTTTCATATGGAGGATGTTGCAGCGGGATTTCCAGTTTTTTCTAAATGGATAGTTAGTTTTTTTACACTTAATACATGAGGACGCTTTTTATCCTTTGAGTATGACTGAAGGAACGAACCATTATGTACGGGAGAAAAAATAGTTAATAAAACAACTTTGCAGTGGGCATTAGATAAATCAAGTTGTAACAAATATACGTATTCTGACACCAAGCAGCTTAAAACATTTTCTTTTTACTTATTTTTTGTCCAAACACTTGATAACTTTTCAATTTACAAAGTTTGAACAGAACAACGTCTGTGGGGTCCTCTAGTTTAAGTGCAAAAAAATATTTAGTTCACCTGACAATATTCGTTTTATTTTTATTCATTTATTTTTTTAACCTTCATTGAATTATATTTAAAATTATCTTACAAGTTTTTGTATCTTGTTTGTAATAATGAATATTTCTTCATAATTTGTTTTTAAAGAGTATAGGATTAACAATGCAAGAGTAGGAAAATAAATACAAAAGTCATGACCAGCTCCGAGATCTGGGTACAGCTAGGCTAGTCCTAATTAATTTGTAATATAATTTGCATTTAAAGTTCCAAAAATTTCATTGAGTGAGATTTAATTTGAAGAATAACATATCACATTTCAAGAATGACACATTTGAAAGTCAAATTTTAAATTAAAAATTGCACAAATGTATTGTTCGTTTTTCAGGAGAAGGCACTTCGCCACGCCTCCTCGAAAGCAGAGTTCCATTTTACGCGGGGGTGATCGGTAAGCAATCCACACGCTTCTAAATGAGACAACCAGACAGCCTTAACTTCGGCGGGCATTTTAATGTGCAAAAAAGTTTTAGTGTCCTTTACATCACTTGCTTCACTTGTCTGTTGTCATTTTAGTTATTTTTACATTTTAAAAACTGCTGCTTTTACAACAAAATGCTATGATCCGAATATACCTTGTCTCAAAAACAGCAAAATAGAGTCATCGGATACCACGTGACGAAGGAGGAGTCAAGTGCCTTCTTGTGGTAAACGGACAATATTTCAGTTTCACATTTTTTTTCTTTCCTCTGTTTAAAAAAAAAAAAAATTGCATTGAAAGCGAATCATTTTTGAACAAACTTTATGAGTTTTGATGAAATTGTAACATCCAATGTGTGCAATTGTTGTTGACCATATGATACATCAAATTCTACTTTTCATCCTAAAATCTGATACTAAACATCAACTTTTCATATTGAGCAGAAAAACTACTTGCTCTTTTGAATGTGTGTGCCCATTTTGTTGTAAATTCTGAATACTAAAGTTATTATTTTCTTATTTATTTTTTAAATGTTGTAGGAGATGCAATTTGGAAACTTTATTTCATACTTCAACAAAATCAAGGCAGATAGAAAAGCTAAAATGGAATACTTAATCATGAAGGATTTTGAGGAAATAGAAGGCTCTCTTGTAAAAACTGCAAGTTTAGAAGATTTTCTGGTACTTAAATTGATATTTTAAACTTTTTATTCGACATTGAGTTCCCGAGAAAATTTCTCTGTCAAAGGGATTGTCCATAAATGATGCTACGCCTTTTTCTAGCAAATTTGACCCCTCCTCCTCCTGTTGTCACTTCCTTCTCCATACTCCCTCCCCGTGTCACATGTCATGCTGTTTTTCATAAGCGTATTGTTATTAAAAAGTCTGTCTCACTTCTTGTTACTCCTGCCCTTCCCTTGGTCACAATTTCACGAACCCCCTCCCCTGAAAGAATGACATCATTTGTGTTTGACCCTAAAACTTTAAAAAATCCTATTTTCAACAATTATATTTCACAACTTTAATTAAATAATTAATGCTCTTTAGAACAAACTCCCATTACTGTGACATCGTTATTATAGCGACTGGTGCGTGGAGTCCTATATGCTATTTCGTAAATGCAGTGGCCGCTCGTGCCTTAAAAAAGTGAGGTGGCCAGATCATAGGTGCGTTCGCACCCACCCCCTCCCTTCTAGGTTTTTGTTTTAAAAAAAACTTTTTTTATTTTTAAACTTTCTTAAAACATTTTTTGTGCTAAATACATAAAATTTAATTCATTTTAAACACAGGACAAGCTACAAATAAACTTAAACGACAAAGAAAATCACGAAAGATATTCATGTCATGTGTATGTCCTTGAATGCCCGCAGGGTGGTGCACTTTCACCCTCTGACTTTCAAAAATAAAATTTAATTTATCAGTTTCGGAAAAACTGCAAAATATATCGGGAAAATTATTAATCTTACGTTTATGTCCAGTACTCTTTCCGGCGCTAACGCTTCCCTTGCAGCACTGGCAAGGGGCTGCAAGGAGGTACTTTCAGCTCTGGCTTTTCAAAATAAATCAATACATTTTCAAAAGTAATATTAATATAATATTTTTAGTAGTAATATTATTTTCAATATTTTAATAACTAATTATTTTGAATGAGTAAAATTAATCTATTTTAAGCGAGGCAAAATTACAAAAGAGTTAAAATATTGTGACTAGAGAAATATGTAAAAATTATAAATTATTTAACTTTAACAAAGAATAAAATATACAAATACAAATACAAAATTGACGACCCACAACAGGCTCTGGGCCCAGCTAGTCTGGTCCTAGTCAATTTACAATCCCCAGTGAAGATCAATGACCTTCTTAAAACTATCTACTCCCTTGCTCATTACCACCTCTTCCGGTAAGCTGTTCCAAGGTTCCACTACCCTGCTAAAATAATAATTTTTCCTAATATCCATGTTAGCCTGAGATTTAAATAGCTTAAAACAATGACCCCTTGTCCTGTTTTCAGTGCTAAACTTCAGCCCAGTAACATCGTTCATTTCAATAAATTTAAACAACTGAATCATGTCCCCTCGGTCTCTTCTTTGCTCAAGACTGTACATTTTTAGCCTTCTAAGCCTGGAATCATAATCTAAGTAGGAAAGTCCATTTATTAGCCTTGTAGCCCGCCTTTGAACCCTTTCCAATCCATTAATATCTTTCTTAAGATAAGGAGACCAAAACTGAACAGCATACTCCAAATGGGGTCTTACCAAACTTCTATATAAGGGCAGAAGAACTTCTTTAGATTTGTTTGAAATAGATCTATTGATAAACCCAAGCATCTTATTGGCTTTGCTGCTAGCTATGCTACACTGTTGGCTGAACTTTAAATCCTGACTTATTAAGACGCCCAGATCAGTAACTTTTTCTGCCTGACTAATGACTGAACCTTGCAAATAATAACTTGTACACTTATTTCCATGCCCTAAATGTAGCACTTGACATTTCCCAACATTAACAGCCATACCCAATTTATCAGCCCACTCCGTAATATGATCTAGATCCTCTTGCAGCTGATTTGCTTGTTCTTCATTTTCTACACTCCCCATAATTCTAACTTAGTGGCTATTGTAGAGTAATGTGATTTTATGTTTTGTATGTGTTTTTTATTTTTTACACAACTTTTTTTCTTCTTTTTTTTAAAAAATTTGCTATTGGGTCATTCTACGTCCATTCACCCGGCCATGTAAGCCATACCCTTGGATTTTGATAAAATTTGGTGCATTTAATGTTTCTATGGTGCTAAGTAACCATATGATTTTTTTTTGCCCATATGTGATCTGGTTTTTGTTTTACAGACCGTCAAACTTTTCAAAAAATTGCATTTTATGTCAATTGCTAAGTCTAATCTGCAAGCACACATATTTCTTCGGTAAATTGTGACGGATCCAGAAAATTTTCAATAACTCTGAAAACTGATGTGAATATATTGCGCAATATCAACAAGAAAACCAAAAAACCCACTAATTATATTCTTTGCAATGATTGAACACAGCACAAGGTTTGATTCAAATGTTTAAATTATTGAATAGGACCTCTGCCTCCTAATTAAAAATCCACTTAAGTAAACTCGTGTTTTGCACCAAAAAAAAACGCTTCTCGTAGTTTATTAATTTTTTATTCGTATAAAATTACATTATATAAATTTCATGTAATTTTTTGTCAAATCTACATGCCTTTATCAACATATCTGAAAATTTTCGGAGTTATTGAAAGATTTCTGGATCCATCACAATTTACCGAAGAAGTACGTGTGCTTGCAGATTAGGCTTAGCGGTTGGTAGAAAATTCAGTTTTTTGAAAAGTTTGACGGTCCGTAAAACAAAAACCAGATCACATATGGGCAAAAAAACTCATATGGTTACTTACCACCATAGAAATATTAAATCCACCAAGTTTAATCAAAATCTGAGGATATGGGTTACAAAATCCTCTTTTCCTGGGTGAATTGAGATGGATTGACCTTATTGGGAAAGTAATTAAAAACTAGTCAATGACAAAATTACAAATTTATTTGATCCCTTTCTGGTCTAAGACTTTTCCCATAAAAAACCGACTGTTGCACCATTAAAAGAATTTTTTGTTCTTTCCAAACTAACTGCATGAGTTGGATACCCAGCGATTATGTTTTCCTTAGTATAATAGCCTTGTTGGTATAGATTTTGTTTTATAAAATAATGTTACTAAAATCCCTACATTAACTATTGCATAATATGATAAATATATGCTAAGAGTGTTTTGTTTCTAATATGCCTATATAAAGGAAAAGGTTAATTGTATGCATACAATTTGTTAGTTTTTAAATTGTTACTATATATATAATTGTTAGTATAATATTTGTTAGTATATATATTGCTAGAAATTAGTTGAAAGTCTGGTAGTTTTGTGTCCAAGATTCCTTAAACGCCATGTATAACCTACAATACTTACTTTTCTTCTGCAGGATACCCACAGTATAGCAAGTGAAGAATTTGAAGAAGAGCCTGCGAAAGAACCTGAGGTATTGATATTTTTATAAAAATTCAAATCTAGTGATCTTAAAATGTGTTTATGCGTTGAAGCGTTTTTATAAATTAAGATCTTTGAGTTAATAAAACAAAAAATATAGTAATTATTAAATTTTTTAGTAAAAATTCAATTTTAGGGAAAAAATCAATTTGATACTTCATAAGTACATTAAGTGCTGCATTATGCATCCAATGGAGGAAAGAAATGTTTTTCATCCTCCCAAAACTACAAGAAAATATTCACATGCTGTTTATTATCATTGTATTTAAAATGTTAACATTAAAGATACACTTGAATTCAAGCCATGAAGCGGTTAATTTCTGTAGCTTTTCTTGGATATTTTTTATGTTATGTCTTCAAGCATGGAAATGTTAACAAATTTCATACTATGTTTGGTTTGTAGCTTTTTTCAAGGACCCTTTTTTTCTTCAATATGGACAAACCAAAAATATTTCGGGAATTTCCCAAATACTAAATATAGTAATAATTTATTTGTCCTATTGTGTTTCTGAAGAATTCTAAAAGATATTTTTGCTCAAAACAAAAATTTTGCATGTGTTCTGTGTTCATGTTTATCATTAATTCTCTTTCAAAAATTGCAGAAATTTGTTAACAAAGTTTATGAAGTTAAAGTTAAACAAATTGAAGAGGAGATTGCAAATAAGCGACAGAAAATCAAAGCAGTCATAAAGTCTCGAAAATCCTATATGGAGGACATTATATGTAGGAAGAGAAAAGAGATGGAAGGAAGGATTGTTTCTGAGGAAATGAAGATGAATGTTACTGTAAATTCAATTAAAGAACAGGTATTATTTTGTTTTTCCTCAGTAGAATAACGTATGGTATAAAATGAAAATTTTACTTACATTACTCCATTTAATACTTGTAAAAATGAGTATAAACTCTATTGACTTTCAGGCTTTCAGTAATAACTTTCAAAAAGCAGGACTAGTTACTACTTTGTAAAATAGACTGTAACATATTTATTTAAAAGTATCTCAAAATACTCCTTTCTGATTCAATACGCCACACCTTATTCAAAATAACACACATGCTAAAACTTATAAGATCACACCTTCTTAAACTCACGTGACATAATTATACCATTGTCATGGCAACACTCACTCTTTCTCAAGCAATGAATAAAAATTGTTGAATTTATTTTCTTATCTCCACTCTCTTTTCCCCACTAGGGCTTACATGTTGTGTGCACCTTGAAAGACTTATTTTTAGAAATATTAAACAAAAGAGAACAAGAAAAGGAGGAATTCACTCCTAAAGAAGAAAGTACTTTAATTGAAACACATGAGGTTTGTTTATTGTTGTTATTATTATTATTATTTTTTTTTTTTTTTGCATATACAGGGTGTTCCGTTTTAACCTCCAAGACCTTTATTTTCTCAATCCTTAGTCCTAGATGTATACTTCCAATTGCAAAAATGTTCGAAATTAGATAAGGAGTTAAGATATTAAATGTTTGAAGTGAAAATAAAAATAAGTCAAAAAAAAAAAACTTTTTATATGGGACCCAGGTCCGCTAACTTTTATTTAGGGAAATAATCTCCATTGAAAAATAATTCCAACACAAAAAGTTTGAAATTATTTTGACCAATATTCACTGAGATATGAAACGCAGTGTTTTGTGACTTGCACCACTTTCCATTCGACGTTTTAGGGGGAAATATAACAGTTAACAAGTGTTTAAAATTATATGTGTTCATACAGTGTGGTTTTTCAAATTGATCGGGGTTTCCTCATGTGTTTTTGCATATCACGGCATAATATTTGCATTTATTTTTGAATAGCAATGAAAAATATAAATACCTTGTTTTTCTTACTTTGACGACCTGTCAGTCTTCCGAAAGTGTGATAAGTCCCAATACAAATACAAATACAAATACAAATGTGACGACCAGCAACAGGCTCTGGGCCCAGCTAGGCTGGTCCTAGTCAATTAATTAGTCCCCAATGAAGATCAATGGCCCTCTTAAAGCTATCCACTCTCTTGCTCATTACCGCCTCTTCCGGTAAGCTATTCCAAGTGCCCACGACCCTGCTAAAGTAGTAGTTTTTCCTGATTTCCAAGTTAGCCTGAGATTTAAATAGCTTAAAACAATGACCCCTTGTCCTGCTTTTCCCGCAAAAATTTAATCCATTTACATCTTTCATTTTGATAAATTTAAATAACTGAATCATGTCCCCTCTGACTCTCCTTTGCTCCAGGCTATACATGTTAAGCCTATTAAGTCTGGTATCTAAATCTGAGAGTCCCTTTACTAATTTAGTTACCCTTCTTTGAACCCTTTCCAATACAAAAATATCTTTCTTCAGATAAGGCGACCAAAACTGAACAGCATACTCCAAATGAGGTCTTACTAAACTCCTATATAAAGGCAGAAGAACTTTCTTAGATTTGTTTGAAATAGATCTATTGATGAACCCAAGCATTTTGTTGGCTTTGTTACTAGCAATACTGCACTGTTGACTAAACTTGAAGTCTTGATTTATAAAGACACCCAGATCCATAACATTTTCTGCCTGATTTATGACTGAACCCTGTAAACGATATCTCATACGCTTATTTCCATGACCTAAGTGTAGCACTTGACATTTCCCTACATTAACTGCCATACCCCATTTATCTGCCCACTTAGTAATATGATCTAAATCCTCTTGCAGCTGTTTTACTTGTTCTTCATTTTCGACAATCCCCATAACTTTTACATCGTCAGCAAAACAATTCATGCTTCCAGAAATATTTTCATTGATGTCATTCATAAATATAATAAACAACAGAGGCCCTAAAACTGATCCCTGAGGAACCCCACTTAAAACATCACTCCAATTAGAATGATTTCCTCTCACAACTACTCTTTGCTTCCTACCAGTAAGCCAATTTCTAACCCAAAGTAAAGTTTTTCCTCCTATTCCAATGTCAGCTAATTTGCTGAGAAGAGCAACATGCGGTACCTTGTCAAAAGCTTTTTGAAAATCAATATAAACAACATCCACACATTTTTTGTTATCTAAAGCTGAGGTAACCTTGTCGTAGAAATGCAATAAATTAGTAGTACAGGATTTACCTTTCCTGAAACCATACTGCAAACTAGTCAACAGACTATTAGTCTCTAAGAACATCATGATCCTAATTTTGATCAAAGTTTCGAAAATCTTACAAATCACCGAAGTCAAACTTACAGGTCTATAATTCCCAGCAATACCTTTAGACCCCTTCTTGAAGAGTGGCGTTATGTTAGCCAGCTTCCAGTCCTCTGGCACCGTCCCCGAGTTATAAGAAGCATTGAAAATATTCAAAATAACATCCACTAATTCCTCTGCACATTCAATTAAAATTTTTGGATAAATATTATCAGGTCCCGGAGCTTTAGTTGCTTTAATCCTTTTCAAATGAAATAAAACCTCCTCCCTGGAAAATACAAAATCCTCAAGCTGTATAATAGCTTGTGTCTTGTTAGTGTCAACTGTTGAGATACAGTTATCGTTAAACACACTGGAAAAAAAGTTATTTAGAACATTTGCAATATCCCTATCGTTTTGGATTAAATTTCCATACTCATCAACCAAAGGCCCAATTTGACTGTTTCGAGCTTTCCCAGAATTAGCGTAAGCAAAAAACCTCTTAGGGTTCCCATCAATGTCATCTGCCAGCCTTTGCTCCAATTCCCTTTTCTAAATCCGTACCAAATACTTAAAATTTCGCCTTGCCTTACAATACTGGAGCCTCTCCGCACTCTGCCCAGTTTCTTTAAACTTACGAAAAGTGGCTTGCTTATAATTGAGAGCTTCTTTAGTCTCCCTGGAGAACCACATGGGCCAAATTTTGGTACTAACACCTTTTCTCCTAAATGGAACATAGTCCCCAACGGTTTTAGCAAGTTTATCCTTAAATTCCGTCCACTGCTGATCTACGTCGCTATTTTCCAACCCTGACGAAAAAACCTCTTTCAAGCTCTGCCTAAGTGCAACAAAATCAGTGTTTCTGAAATTGGGCACAAACCTAAAATTATCATCTTTGCACACTTCAAATTTAACCCGGAACCTAATGCTGTTATGATCACTATCTCCAATATGCTCCCCTACACTCAACCCCTGAACAAAACTACCTATGTCACAAAAAACTAGATCCAAAATCGCCTCCTCTCGAGTTCCCTGAGTTACAACTTGATCTAAGAAACAGTCACCAATTACTTTTAAAAATTCCTCTTCTTTGCCATTACCAGGGTAAAAATTATTCCAATCAATACCCGGAAAATTGAAATCCCCCATTATGATAACGGATCCCTTACTGGACATGTCACTAATAATACGGTACATCTGTTCATCTTGTCCCTGATTTGAATTAGGTGGCCTATAAATGTTTCCAAAGCGTAGCTTTTTGCCCTTACTGCTCATCAACTCCAGCCAAACCATATCAATATCAGTAGGCTTATCATTTAAGACCAATTCATTGCAAATAAAATTGTCTCTAACATAAAATAAAACCCCACAACCTCTTTTACCTACTCTATCCTGTCTGAACAAATTATACCCAGCAATATGTAATAACTCTGCATCAGATTCGGTAGCCCATGTCTCTGTAATTCCAATAACATCCAACTTCTCATCCATAACTATGCTTTTCAATTCATCCATCTTGTTCCTAATACTGCGAGCATTGGTATAGAAAACTTTAAGCATGCCTAAGTTGCTTTTATTTAACACCCTGAAATTTCCTAAATTACAATTGTTAACATTACTACTCTTGTTCGTCACTTTATTTCCATTTCTAGCAATACCCAAAAAAATTTCATTCTCTCGATACCTGATGCTTGAACCATGCCCCCCATTCCAACTTAGTTTTTTGACTCCGAAGCCCTTAAAATTAATCCACTAACCATTTTGACCCCTGTAGAGCTCAGATGCAGGCCATCCCTAGCAATCCAATCCCGTTTACAATGACTCCATACATCAATGAACCTGATACTGCGCTTTTCGCAAATTGACTTCAGTAGCAAGTTCATACACCTCGCACGTTGATTTAGCCAGCTCCTATGCACTCCATACCTGGGAAGCAAACCAACCACTTGGACATTCGTCGAAAAGCTGGTTGCTTTATCCAACAGGGATTCCCATTCCCTAGAAAACTCCTCATTTTTACTGTGGCCTACATCATTTGTTCCCACCCACAAAGTAACCATGTCCTCCTTATTCAATACTCCCTTCTTTTCAGCAACCATATTAACGTCTTTTACCCGAGCCCCTGGTAAACAACACCTAGCCACCTTACGCTTTACTCTCCCAACTGTGTTACCCACCTCCCTTACCATAGAGTCCCCCAAAATTACACCCTTAGTTTCCCAATCTAACTCCTCATTTGAAACTTCCCCCTGAATCTCTGGAACATTTATACCCTCTACAACTGGCCTACACCCTAATGCTAACTGGGCTTCCAAAACTAGCATCTTAAGTCTTAAGTCTGAGAGTTCAGCACATTTAGTGCAAATATAATCCTCCTCAAAAACAGACTCATTTTCCCCCTTATACAGGCAGAACATATGACATAAATCACAAGAGATCCACCTGTCCCCCTTCCCACTCTTTACCTCTTTCATAATGCATATAACACCCATTTCTACTCAGTGAATATGTTCCAAAAGTTAAAACAGAAAGATAAAAATGCAAAAAAACACAGAATAAATACTAAAAACAGCAGTAAATAAACAGAGTTGCTACACCCAATAAAGCACACAAGATCAAAAACCAGGAGATCACCACATGTTAGGCTTAGCTCCGAAAAAATGCAAAAAACACTTCAAGAATACAATCTCGTCTTCTGTATGGTCCCTTAAAACTTTGAACTGGAATACCTTCTTGAGTTCTGGTTGCACAAATCTTAAGTTTTTTTGTGTCAGTAATAGTTTTCAATGGAGATTATTTCTCTAAATATTAGTTAGGGGACCTAGGGCTCATATAAAAAGTTAAGTTTTGTATTTTTTGACTCATTTTTATTTTTGCTTCAAACTTTCAATAACTTAACTCTGCATATGATTTGGAACATTTTTACAATTGGAAGTATACGTCTAGGACTAACGGTTGCAAAAATAAAGGTCTCGCAAGTTAAAACGGAGCACCCTGTATAGTTTCCATATTTTTGGGAGTATGGGCTGCTGCACTTGAAATTTAAAAATTTTTTGTTAAATTCATCTCATTTTATCCTTAGAAATGTTATCTCGATTGAGGATGTTGTTGTAGTTCTTTTTATTTCCTGATCTTCAAAGTCATTCAGTTAATAAATCAGAGCGTTTCAATGAGATATTATCCAATTCTGCATTTGATTCCTCCGTATGTTCTATGTTTAGAAATGCTGTTCATTTTTGAATTACATTTATCTTTTTTTTTTCTTCAACCAAACGTCACTCATTTTCATTGCATTTATATATATTTATTTCCAATCACTTTTCAGGAGAAAAGAATTACTGTAATGCTAGAAAAGTTTATGGATGTTATCCTTGTGATAAAAGAGGAAGATATAGCAATGATGAAGCAATCAAAAAAGAAAGATGTGGAAAAATCTGTTTCAAACATGAAAATGGAATTAGATGATATCATAAAAGTTTCTGAAGAAAAATTGGAAGATGTCCTTTCAGAGTATGCTCGAAAAGAGGTACTTATGAGTCAGAATTAATTTTTGCATAGGCTTCACACAATAAGCGTATTAATGTTAAATATATTTATGTTGAAAAAGTCAAGCATGTCTAGGAAGTAGACTAACAACTTTGTAAATATATCACTATAGTAAAAAATTATAAATTTTCCATTCAAAATATATTCAATTAAATTCCAAAACATTTACAAGTAATTTAAATGTTCCTCAGAGCTTCACACTCAGTAAAATGCTCAGTTAGTGAAAAAATGCAAATCTAACTTTTTATATGGTTCCCAAGTTTCCTACATTGCATTTAAAAAAGTAATCTTCATTAAAAAATAGTACCTACACAAAATATTCCAATTGATTGCAACCAAAATTCAAGAGTACATTTGAGTTTAAAATTAGTCCAGATTAAAAAAATTAGTCCAGAAGACCAGATCGGAACATATCATCCTTTTAAAAGAACAATATGTTGTCGAATTAAAAAACAAAATATTTATATATTTCATTGCTGTTGAAAAAATGAAAAACCCTACAAAAGCTTGATAAATTTCAAAATTAGCACTTTATGCACAGTATGTATTTTTGAATGCTTGTTAATCGCCATATTTCCCCCCAAAATGTATAATGGAGTGGGAGTGTAAAGTGGTATAAGTCATGAAACCCAGCTTTTCATACCTCAGTGAATATTGGGAAAACTAATATCAAACTTTTGTGTGTGTTTGAATTGTTTATCCATGCTTGTGATTTCTCCCAATGTCACGTAAGGCACTTCAGGACCATATAAAAGTTAGATTTCGTATTTTTGCACTAAATGATTTTCTAACTTCAAATTTTTCATATCTCACCTCTGCATCTTATTTTAACCATTTTTACAATTGGAAGTGTGAATCTAAGACTAATGGTTGAAAAAAATAAAGGTCTTGCTGGTTACATGGTGACAGGTTGTATACATGCAGAAACTGACAAAGCCATTCTGAGGAGCTAGGAAAATTCTTTAGGTGCTAGACAAAATTATTGCTCTGAGTTTATAGGCAAATTCAGTGTAACATGGCTTCAGAAAGATTCTTGTTCTAAATAAACTAGTCGCCCCAGTCTTTGTCAGACCCCGAAAGTCAAGAAATATGATTAATGTCAATATCAGTATTCGTGTACCAAAGTCATTGGTAAATTGCTGTGAATATTTCCAGTGAATCACTGGTAAAAGTCAACATTCCCCAATTTCAATCTTTCATGACATAGTGAAACCTCTCTGAGCGGCCACCCCTCTCTTCCGCAAAATTTCGTTTGTTGAGAGGGGATGGCCACTTTAAAAAGTTTTCATTACAGTTGCAATAATACACAATATAAGCAAGTCTAATACATAGAATAAAGTTTGAGACTGTTCTAAAAGGGAAATAGTATATTATTTAGTTATAGTTTACATTTTTCGAAGAAAGGATACAATTTGTGACTTGGGTTTTTAATCTTCTCCAACAATTGTTTTTAAAATTGAATTCAAAATGTTTTTCAATTCAAAATGATAAATAAATTGCTCAAACCAATTTATTTGTCATTGCATCCAAATCTTCGATGACTTGTTTAGTCTGCTCATGATTACAGAAAACAAATTGATTGTCAGAGGCCGAATTAGAGCCTGAAGGCATAAAAATGTATTTGCTCAAAAGAAGTTAATTACACACATCGAACTGATTACATAATTTAAACCAATTCCAAACTAATAATAGATTTGATTGAAACCCACTTATTTTCGCTGACTTTTTAACCGGAAAATGTTTCTCTCAGTCGGCAGTTTAACTATCACAGCTGTCCATTGCTGATTCGTGCTTGAAAGGAAATAATTTGAAATCATACTCTATTAATTCTCTCCCCGATTTTTCACATTCATATTGCTCAGAATTTCAATATGTAGTTTGAGATTCATAAAATGATCTCCGACAGACAGTGTTGTTTGCAACCCAGATTACATGTACACAGTGACCAACTAATAAAATTAACATGAGTGACATTTTTGCTCCAAAATTATCAGAATTCGTTAAAAGCCAATAAGAATACTCCTCTTTGAACTACATTAAGTCTATGGGCTAAAAATACATGCCGCAAAAAAGTGGCCTTTAAGAGAGGTGGCTGCTCGGAGAGGTTTCACTGTAACATATATACTAACTCTTAATTGACATGCTAGCGTGTAGGTTTATTTATTTATTTATTTTCAGAAAATTACTTCACAATTGTAAGGATCATCTTATACAACTTTTATGGTTCACTGCATTACACATTTTAATATGCTGAAGAATCTAGTTTTTTAATTAAAAAGCTTATAATGCAAATATTTATTTTTCATCTGGACTCATTTTAGTTTAGCAATTTGGTATACTTTCATTGTCAGTAATTTATTTTCTTTTACCTTTTTTTTATATAGAAATCAAAAGCAATGGAATTTGCAGTTTCTGGAACTGTCTCAGTGAAAGATGTAATATTTTATTCTTTGTTACCTAATTAATATTGTTATCTTTTGAGACTCTGCTTCATTTGATCATATTTTGCATAATCATTGAATGTTCCATGCTTTTAAAATTATAGCTGAAGTAAATATATGTTTATTACAGGATTCTGCAATTTGTGATGAAGAAATATTTCCAGATGTTAATAGGTTTCAGATGTTTGTTAAATCTTTGAAGTGTTCTTTAGAAAGACCTGAAAAGAAGAAAATTGCTGTCTACACTGTAATTTTATTCATGTGCTTTTTTTGTTTACACATAGTGTCTCTATGGGAAACCAAAAAAATAAATAAATAAATAAATAAAATAAAATAAAAATTAATTTGAATTTTGACATCTTGAATTCAAATTATGTTTTTCTCAATCACGAGTGTGCGTGTGTGTGTGGGGGGGTATGTGTGTAGGTATGTGTGTTTGTGTCTGCATGCAGGTATGAGTGTGTGGGTAGTTGTGTGTATGAGTGTTTGTGCATGGGGGGGCGGGAATGTGTATTAGGGTGGGCCGAAATAAGCCGAAAATTTTTTTTTTTCGAAATCAATTTTTGGATAGCGCGCAAAAGTTGCGTAGTGAGCTAGTTAGCACTCACAAAAAATATCTTGGATATTAAAAAATATCTAGCCGGCGCTATTTGACATTGAAAAACCGTAAAAAAAGAGAAAAATGAATTTTTGTCGAAATTTTAAAAAAAAAACTAAATTCCAAATATTTTGCTGGAATGCACCGAAAATGTTATATAATAAGCCAGTTCGAGCCCAAAAATGTTTCATTGATTTTAATGAGCATTTAACCGCTCCTTTCTGACATCAAAAATTGGAGAAAAATGAAAAAATATTGAATTTCTTTAAAAACCAATGTGAAAATTATTTTACAAAATGAAATCATAGACTTATTAATTAAATAGCACTATTAATCATAGTAATTATTATCACGCAAATGCATCATACATTTTCTAGAATTACATATATAGATAACAAAATTTTAAAAAAGAAATCTTCAAATTTGATTTATAATACCTCATGCATAATGAATATTATTTTTTGGAATAATATTGTCCCTTGTTATCAAGTTCTTTCCTAGCATGAAGTTTTGCACGAATGTATCCATCTCGTGCAGTTTCACCACAAACTTTTATTGCAGCTTCGGTTATTAGTTTCACACAATGTTTCACAGCTTGCGTGTGACAGGGAAATTTCTCGAAAGTAAACTCTGTAGAATGTTCCTTGCACATTTCTTTCCATTGTTGGTCTTTTAGATGCATTGTAAGAGTTGGTTCTGTTACAACACAGTTTGCCTAATCAACTAAATCAACATAATCAACGGCTTCAAAATTGAGTTTAGGATGCACAAAAAATCGTACACCATCCGAGCTCTTCGTCTTCTTATTTCTAGAGTTTAGAATGCGCCTAAGAGCTAATTCCCGAATGTATTTTCTTGAGTCAAACAACATTGTCAACAGTAGCTGTTCAGGATGAGCGAAATATGCATTACTTGAGAGAACTTTGAAAATTATCTCCTTAACGTTGTCTGGAAACTGCCTTCCAAGAGAAATCATTTTCCAAAAATGTTTGGCGCCGTACTGGCAGTTCGGTTTTATTTTTATTTCAAACCACATTGGAGCATAAACTAACATTACATACTTTACAAGTATTGTAAGATTTTCTGATGGAGTTGGAGTGCCTATATACAAGCGTAACAAATGGTTTGCAGTTGTCAGCCATCGCGCACGACTGACTGAGTTTGCCTGGGCTACTGTCAGCCACGCTTGAAGGACAACTGACCATCTTTTACGGCAAGACAGATTCTATACAAATATTGTTGTTCAATACTTAAATTTTTTATATCTTCCATGTCCAAAACCAGAAGATTGCAATCAAATTTGACCACCGGATTTTTTTAATCTCTAAGAAGTTGTTCGATAGCTCCAGAATATGAATGTGGCCACTTTGTGCAACCGTCAAATTCCAGTATAAGATGCCTCAGTGGCAACTCATTGTGGACATTGGACGCAAGAGAGGACCCCTTTAATTGCTTAACTCCCAGCTGTGGAAGTGTAGAATTACAGCATTTCTTAAAGAAGAATACTTGCGTTCAATTCATTAATCAGTTTAAAGGACTTCAGAGGATTCATATTTTTTTAATACTCAAGGACTCTATTTGTCAAATATATATAAAATAGCTATAAAATAATCTTAGGAATAATAGAAGTAGTTGAGCGCCGTTTATTATCCCGAAGAAACTACTGGAACCAAACATTAAAAAATTAGCATCTTATGTAACTATTTTTTATTTGAGTGTGTGCATTTTTTAAAATTGGCGTACAAATGTCGCATAAAATTGATTGAATTTTCACTTTTTTCTAGGTAACGTATTGCGTAACATTTCAGTACTTACATATTTCGAAACTACTTTTAATTTTTTTTTCTTTTTTTTTTTTTTTTTTTTCATTTTTCCAATGTTTTAGTCTTAAAGGAGCGTAGCTAAATATTCTACGAATTGTACAAAAATCTTTGAGGATTTCAACTAATGCACTGACAGATACTTCTAATGTTTGTTGAAACTAGCTTCAAACTTTTATTTTTGCTCCCCCCCCCCTTTTTTTTTGAAAAAAGTGCA
The DNA here is from genome assembly GCF_026930045.1 of Uloborus diversus. Lineage (NCBI taxonomy): Eukaryota > Metazoa > Arthropoda > Arachnida > Araneae > Uloboridae > Uloborus > Uloborus diversus. Next base: position 15,734,687 of record NC_072735.1, read on the forward strand.
TTTTAGTCCTTTTTTCAGTTGTTCAAAGTCAAATAGCGCCGGCTAAATATTAAACAAATTTAGCGAAATTTTTTATGGATAATAACGGGTCCATATAGCAACTTTTCCGCACTATCCAAAAACAGATTTCCAAAAAAAGTTTTTTCGGCCCACCCTAATGTGTATGTGTCTGGGGGGGGGGGGGAATGTGTATGTGTCTGTATGCAGGCATGAGTGTGTGGGTAGTTGTGTGTGTAGGTGTCTGTATGTGTGCATATGTGTTTGAGTGTGTGTGTTCCTGCGTGTATGTATGCGCGTGTGTGTAGGATATGAAGGTAACCTGGAGACGGTTTTCGCTATAGGAGCAGCATTGTGCTGAGCCGGTCGACGGTGATGTGTGGAAGATGCTGGCGGGAAAATAAAATGATAGGACATCAAAACAGTCAAATGAAAGCAATAAGCAATCATGATTGCTCAAAAAAATGGTTGTAATCACACGCAGTTAAGTACAAAACACTAATTTGTGTGAATCATGATTTTTATGGATTTCAAAATACATATTCTGTCGGCAAAAAAAAAAAAAAAGTGCTGTAGCTATGAAACATGATTTGATGAGTTACAACAGGGATGATTTGAAAAGTTATGGAGGTCCTTTAAAAAGAATGACCAGTGCTCTTCCCACTGGTCATTCCAGCACTAATGACCAGTGGAGGTAGAAGCAGCTTGTGCATTTTAAAGTGTGTGACACACTGACAGACATCTTATAAAAGTTCCAGTACACAAATTCATCAATTGATACACAAGGTTCAAAGAAAGAGGTCTTTAAGATATACTATCCACAGTAACAGTTATCCACAATTTATTTGGTTTTAACTGCTCTACTCATATTTGAATAGTACCCCTGTATCTTTTGGTGTAAAACTGGGGAAAAGCTTATAAGTATTTTATTTGTACCTACAGAAAATTAAAAAAAAAAATTATAACCAGTTTAAAATGAATTCTAAACTTGATTCAAAATTATTCAGCCACTTAGGGTAACTTTGACTAATAATCCTCATATATATAATAGCGAATGTTTGAATAATGCTGACGGCATCAATAATGAAACTTGTGCCACAGCATAATAATTTGATAATATTTTTTGGTACTATCTGACATGCAGAGAAATGTTTTATTTTGACAGGGCTAAACTGGATCCGGCAATTTGGCAGTTTTACTTATAATACAGTAGACCCTCGTTTTACGCGGGTTTATTTTTGCAGTTTGGATTATACGCGGTTAAGATTTGACACCTTTGTTTTATTTCACGCGGATGAGTTTCGGTTTTACACGGATGCAGCACACACACACACACAATTCAAACACAGATTAAATTCTCCCCTCTTTCAAAATCCAAACTCCTAAAGATTGTAGATTATGCATAATCAACTGCATTTTGGCATGCTAATAATCAAGCTTGGGCCACTGGAGACATTTTATGCAATTGGTTTTAGAGCTCTTTCCAAAAGTAAAGTTATTCAACTCACACAGTTCAGAACTCACTGGAAGAAGAGCTCTTAGGAGTGACAAAGGAGACCAAATGCAACAAGGATACTGACGGCAGTGACCCACAACCAAAAACGTTCACATTGAAAATTTTGAGCCATTCCTAGACAATAGAAATGATCTTTCTGGTTTGTTAGTGAAGGAAGATTCTATCATGGAAATGACGCAAGTGATCATGGATGCGTTTATGCTCTGCAAAGAATTCCAGAGAAAAATTCTTAATGACTGCCAAAAGACTATCATAGCCAGCTCTTCTTTATAAACAGAACACGAAATTAATTTATGTTTTCTTTATGCATGTTGTGCATAAAAGTCGATATAAGTACACATTAAACTTTTTATAAAATTAGTCATCACTAGAATGAAGTATTTTGTTATCTACGGAACGAAACTCCTATTTTAACACTAATATTAGGTCTCAACGTGGTTACGATTTACGCGGCATTTCCGTGGAACGTAACCGCAGCGTAAAACAAGGGTCTACTGTACTGTCATACAATAGTGAAGAAACATAAAAATGGTCAACAATTAATGCTATCTACTGAATTTTTGGGGTTAATCCACTGGAGTTAGGGTTAAAATTTCAACTTCAACTATCAAAATATCACCAAACAGGCAGTTGCTACATTCAAATGTTGAACAGTTGATTTTCCTGTCAGTTTTTCTGAGGGTACACTCCCAGTAATCCATTGCGCCCAATTTGTGTATGCGATCATTTTCATGTGTCATGTTTTCACATGTAATATGAAAAATTTTGAAGCTTGAGGGAATATGCTATACATTTAAAAAATGTTTGAGAGTATACCGCATATATGGAGTATACCCTATGGGAACACCACTGAGATGTAGAAGCAATTTTCACCTGTCATACCATGACGGGCGTTTTTCTCGTTTGTAATATTTGTCTATATATGTATATGTGTGTGCATCTACAGTAAATATGAAATTAATGATGAAATTTTAAACTGTCATGCTTTTGTAGGATACATCTTTCCGCACTGAAGAAATCATTAAAAATAATCCAGCTCGTATACCTTTGCTTGGAAGCTTACCCTCCAAGTCTGAAGTGCCAAACAAACTTCTAGAGCTGTTTGATGTGGAAGTCAGCCATCTGAAAAAGGTCCGGTAGCTCTAAAACTTTTAAAATTCAGCAATGTTTATCAAAGGCAAAACTGTTTTGGGTCAATCCAGAGTTTTGGTGTTTTTGAATGATTAGAAATGTATTTGTGGAGTTATACAAATAAAAATACAAATGTGACAACCAGCAACAGGTTCTGGGCCCAGCTAGCCTGGTCCTAGTCAATTTGCAATCCCCAGTGAAGATAAGTGGCCCTCTTAAAACTATCTACGCCCTTGCTCATTACCACCTCTTCTGGTAAGCTGTTCCAAGTGCCCACGACCCTACTAAAGAAGTAATTTTTCCTAATTTCCAGGTTAGCCTGAAATTTGAATAGTTTTAAATAATGTCCCCTCGTCCTGTTTTCCGTGAGAAAATTTAACCCATTAACATCTTTCATTTTGGTAAATTTAATCAAATGAATCATGTCTCCGATGACTCTCTTTTGCTCCAGGCTATACATATTAAGCCTATTATCATAGTCTAAGTCTGAAAGTCCACTTACAAGTCTAGTAACCCTTCTTTGAATTCTTTCCAATACAGAAATATCTTTACTGGGATGTTTAACAAGAAATGAACCAAAGGCAATGTTCAGACCACAGCAAGCAGGTGGTTTCAGATGCAAGAAGCAAAGAAAAGGAAGCAAAGGCACGCGAAGGAGTGCGAATAAACAAAAGAAATGAAAATTTTCATTATGATCCTCAACCAAAAACACTACAAAACATTCGCCACATACAGCAATTACAAAATTTGTCAAGAAAGTGTCTAGCAGAATGCTTTTAATCGCAGTTTTCACATGTTTTGGAATAATTTACCATAATTTGTTAATTGACATTCAAAACTAACAATATTAGGAATATTATTAATTTTCTGAAGAGGAGAGGGAGGGCAGCTGTTTCTTTCGACTCCTCTTGCACATTTATTCTGTTCCTGCTTTTTTAATGTGCATCTAGCACTTTTTAGGGGTATTTTTTTTGTCTGGGTCAGTTTTGCCTCTGGTTACTTTGTACTGATTTAATTATTAAAATATTTAAATTTTTATTTTTGCTCTTTTCCTTATAATGTAACCATTATTCTTTCCTGTATTTAATTTATCAAAAAATGTTTACTAATTGCATTATATTCATAATATTATAGAAACCAATCCTTGGTGTCACTTTGTCTTTCATTTAATATTTTTATTGTATTTAATATGATTTGTTACAAAAAAACCATATTGTTAGTAATTTTTTTTTGCAAGAATTTTAATTAAATGCATTTTTTTAAGGTTCTTAAAGACATTGAACTTAATAAAGCTGAAGCAATTCAGCATGGAATATCTTTCAAAACTACTGAAACTGATGAAAGTAGTGCAGCATTTCAACATGCTCAAAAAGTAACTCCTTTTTATTACTTGAACTTATTTTTCTTTTGTGGTGCTAGTTTTTTTAATTAAAGCACTCTTTTTAATTATTTTTTTTTTATGTGCCCACGAAAGAAAATAGCAAGCATTTTTTAAAATTATTAAAGATCATCCTGACAGTAAGCCTGAGTATACTTGGGCTGATCTATGGAGTTTAACATTCAGTGAACATGGTCCTACCTTTAAGAGGGTTAATGGATAAAACTGAAGTATTTTGAATTTTATTGAATGTCTGCATAGGGGAAATTATTCAAGTGGAATAGTATCCAGTCTAAAGTTTTTATCCTTTAAAATTGAAAGTTGCTTTACTATAATTGGAGCAAACATAACCTGACAGCGCCGTAATACTACCATGTAATATTGCAGTATACACAATGTTGCCCCAGGTTATGTTTGCCCCAACTATAGAAGTGCTGTCCTAGTAATAGTTTCAAGAAAATTGCAAAACATGTTGAACAAGAAGTTCCATCTAGAACTAAACGAGCCTACTTTCCCATGTACTCATACTACTTTCTAGTACCTGATCAATATTCTCAAAAATAGCTAAAATCTCAAATTGTTTCAAACATATTTTTTAAATATTTTAAGCTGATTTCTAGGAATAAAATATTCTTCACTCATCTAAAAAAAAAAAAAAAAATAATAATAAATAGCAGCACCTTTTAAACAAAGCAGCTAATACACTTTTTTTCCATTAAAAAAATTCTTGAACAGCTCTCAAAATGAAAAAATAATGATTAAAATTAATATGCTCATTAAAATAAATACATCATATCAACAAAAAAAAATCGTTTCTTTTTCTCCTGTTGCCAAAAATATTTTTAAATAAATTAATGCTCTTACCAAAATAAATAAAAACATTAAAATGTCAACTTAAAGAAAAAATTTTCATTGTAAAAAAGAAAAAAAAAGATCGTCTGCGCATATCTTTATGTAGAAACATAAATGACTTTGAGTTTATTTGTCGAAAACTGAATGCCTAAATTAAAACTTTAGCATGAAAATAAAAACAAGTCATATCAACAATAAATCACAGTTAAAATCATAGCTTCGGAGTCAGAGTTGGAGTCAATCTCATTCTGGGATAAAGGAGTCGGAGTCGAATATCCAAGAATCGGAGTCAGTCATATGTCCTCCGTGTATAAATTTTTACCAAAGCTACGAAGTCAGAGTCGAAGTTGGGGAGTCAGAGTCGAAGTTGGGGAGTCAGAGTCTGATTAATTGTTGGACACAGCAGTTGGAGTCGGAGTCAGGTGCCCCTAAATTCTCGGAGTCAGAGTCTAGAGTTTGTCGTCAAGAGCTATTTCCAACAAAATTTGTTTGAAGTAAATCTGCCTTCAAGTATGGAATCTGCATTGACTTTCAGTTTCCACGTAGGTGCTAATGTTAAGGGATTTGAACTGTTCGAAATTGAACGGAAAATTGTTCAAATCAAAAAGATATTTTATATACAAGTTTTTCATCAAAAGCTTTTTCCTGCAAAATTTGTTTGAAGCAAATTCGCCTCACAGTTTGAATTGCCTTGAATTTCCCCGTAGGCACTAATGTTAAGTTTTTTGAACTGTTCAAAATTGAACAAAAAATAGTTCAAATCAAAAAATGATGTATAGGAATGAGGTGTCCTTGCCGAGTTCTTTCGAGCAAAAAAATATTTGTTCGAATCCGACTATTTACTCAAAAGTTATTGGGGGGGGGGGGGACAGGCAGACCGACAGACATTTTCCCCCATCTCAATACCCTACTTTCCAATTTTTATTTTTTCGATACTTATTTAATTATTTTATTTATTTTTGACTTTTTTTTGTTTTTTGCAATATTTTTAAGATGCATTAAGCCTTCTTTCATGCTTTTTTCTTCTTTCTCTGACTTTTACTGGGAAAGTAGGCTAAAAATTAAAATAAAAGAGCGAAAGTTAATAAAATATTGCAACAAAGAGATCAGCATTTCCACTACAGAAAATATTTATTGCAGCACTTCAGTGTTATAAAAAGATTTAACATTAATTGTTATGACACTTTAATTTCAGTTATCTCTGTACTTTTCTTGCATTATACATTGAACTAAAAATATTTGATGTTTTAATGCCTCTTTTTATGCGAATAACATACAAGATTGTTTGCAATTATATATTGAAATATTGCATATTTGATTTATATGAAGTCGTACTGAAGAACCAACCATTAGTCCTTATTAATCCATTATAAGATTTTTTCTCCACTGCAAAGAAATTATGCTTGTCTTTTCCATATTTTCAGAATAAAGAGCCACTTTGAATTTATTTATTTATTTTTTAAGAGAGCAAAATTAAAAGAATTTGTTAGTATCCAATTAATATGGCACATTGTATTTCTACACAAATTTGAATTTAAAATGAGATTTTTCTGAATTTTTTAATTAAGTAAATGAATTAATGACATGAATCACAGTTGATTTATTAAAATTCATTTGTTCTAATGCTTTACCCTTGAAGCTGAATATTTTACAACCAAATTAAGAAATTTAAAACTAATTTTTTTTTCCGTTGAAGTAATTTTTTTTTACTGTGCTTATTGTTATAACGAAAAGTGTTACTTTTCTCCTTGTATTTTCTGTTCTTAATGTTGTATTTTTATGCATTTTATCTATAGGAAATTACCATGAACATTGCTTCTGTTGTTAATACTAACTCTTGTTTACTCATGTTTGGATCCTATATTGATCCAAAATGTGATATTGCTTTAAATTTTGGTATGTTTCCTAATATACTTTTTATTTTGGAGTATAATTTCTTGTTATTTAATTTAAAGTACTTTGTCACTTTGATAACTTTAAATGTTAGTCGCAGTAAACAAATAAATGAAATAAAATTTTTCTATTTGAGCTTATATAATTTTAATTTAAAAGTGAAATGTTTATATTTAGCACAAGTCATCTTTTGCATAATGGTATTCTTACTTGCACACACCAGTGATATACACTAGTCTCTTAAACTAAAAGCAAAGACATTTATTTGATAAAAAAGATTCAATGTGTAGTAGTGAATATGTTCAATTGAAGGAATCATTGCATGTTTTGTATTTTCCCTGGAGAACAAGAGTTTTGAAAAATAATTTACAGAATCTAGTTTCTTGCCTCAAAGTTCCACACAAACTCTGTTCTACAAATTTTCCTTTATTTTTCTGGCAAAAAAAAAAAATTGTGAGACAGCCTGTTTTTTGTTGTAAATTCCTAGAGAAATGTTACAAAGGCTTTGTATGAGCATCTGAATAGGTGAGCTTAGCTCCTTTTCTCTAAAATTTCATTTATTTTGTAATTTGTGCATATCTATAGTATTTAAGGATTTAGTGGCTAACTTCACTTTCTCTTTTCATAACAAAATAATATATTTTCCTATTCTCTCTTTATCTTACAGTTTTTGATCTTTATAATTGTAGCTGTTTAACCTATTTCTTCTTGTTTAAAATGCTTACAGTAGTGTTACAAAGGTTTTGTATGAGCATAATAGTTGAGCTTTACTTATTTTATTTCTTTTTTCTATCAAGTTTTACATTTACTTTTGTAAATTCTTCACATTTCTAGTACGTTAGGAGTTAATGGCTTATTTTGTATAATCTTTTCTTTGTAAAATCTTCCTGTTATCTTATCTTCTGTCTTTATCTTCCTGTTTTTCATCATCGTCATTGAAGCTGTTTAAAATATGTTTCTGAGATTGTTTTTTTTTTTTTTTTGCTTAAGTGCATTTATTTGCTCACTAGCAAGAATTCCTTAAATTTGAAAAGATATGTATTATTCAATACAAATTTGATTGTATCTCATTAAATTTATTTAGTTGCATTTGATGCACAAATAATCATTTTCAAATTACAATTCAGATTGATGCCATGGGAAGCTGCGAGCTATTATAAAATTAGTTTTAAATTAGCGTCAATAACTCTCAAAAAGTGTATAGTAGATCTATCTGTAATTTCTCTTTTACTGAGCCAATACATTCCAAGATATATAATATTTTGTTTACAAGCAATTTCGAGTTTGAAATTAAATTTATGCTCCGTAAATGAAAATTAAGCTCTTTTGTCTTTGTAAACAAAACATATTTTAACTGCAAAATGTCTGTTAAAATAATTTTACCAATAGTTAAAAGAAATGTATGATTAAATGAAACTATTATGTGATTTCTTTGACAGTAAACGACAGCAGTCTAGTGTATTTTGAAAACATTGAAAATGTAGAAAAATGGTCCCCTCCACAAAAAGGAATAAAAGAGGTATTTTTCATAATTCAGATAATTCTTCCCCTTATCCATTGTTTGACTTCTACATGAATTTTTAAAAAGGCTAGGAATTGCTCCTATTAAAATGTTGTTCAAAAATGTTAATATTCGCAGATAAATCTAAAATGAAGATGATGCATTTGATATTTGGCAGATTTTTAAAACAAAACATTACAAAATGTAGAAAGTTTCATGGTCCTATTCAGAATTAATTACATTTTATTTGTTTTCCATAAAAAACATATGCTTTTTTGCTACTTTTTTTAGAATTAATTACTCAATTTTTCACTTACTAAATTTGAAAAAACATGTAGGGAACATGTTCATTGCTTAATACATTCCTGATGGTGAAAATTGCAACACCATGAAGAACTTATGCAAGTGAGCTAAAAATTGCAGGAAATGTAAAGTAGGGCATGATATGCAAATGATTAGAATTGCAGACCAGTCGGCATGCATGTACTGAACAGTGACCTCTGAACAGCGGATTGAACTGAATAAAAATAGACGACTGTAGCGAGGTGAGTATGATTATCGGTGGTTATATGCTAGAGTAAACGTTAACTGAATCTTACTATGCCTCTTTGGGGAAAGGAAGCGAAATTTGAGCAAATTTCGGAGTTTGAACGGGGCAGAATCGTAGACCTTCATGAAGCTGGATTGTCTTAAAGTGCAGTAGCCACTCGTGTGCAGCGTAACAGCAGCACAATCATGCGTGTTTGGAAGCAGTGGACGTACAAGGGTCAGACAGCTCGGAAATCCGGGAGTGGAACCCGAAATGTTATGTCAGCTCCCAATGACAGAAACCTGATGCATATGGCGCTGATGGACCACACAGCTTCTTCTAGACAATTAGCAGCACAGTGGTCAACAGCTACAGGTGTTTCATTGTGTGCTTCATCAATTCGGAGACGTCTGCTGCAGCATGGATTGCGCGCAAGGATTCCTTTATACAGGATTCCTCTCGCCCAAAACCATCGCCGCCTGTGGCTACAATAGGCCAATGTGCATAGGAGCTGGCGTGCGGATGGACAGCAGATCATCCTTTCTGATGAATCCCGCTTCAATTTGTGGCACCATGATGGCCGAATTCGTGTCAGGCGCTATGCCGGTGAACGGCACATTCCGGAGTGCATTATCGAATGCCACAGTGGACAAACACCAGGAGTTATGGTCTGGGGGTGCCATAGCATATCATGGACGATCAGAATTGCTACGAATTGTGTGCAATTTGAACAGTACCCGATACATACACGAAGTTTTACAGCCCCAAGCTATTCCTTCCTGCAAGGATTACCAGGGGCTGTATTCCAGCAGGATAATGCCTGTCCACATGTTGCCAGGACTGTCAAATCCTACCTTGATTCGAGCATGTACAGCTTCTTCCTTGGCCTGCATATTCCCCGGATATATCACCGATTGAACATGCGTGGGATTTCGTTGGGCGGCGTCTCGTTCGTGATCCTCGTCCCGTTGCTTCGACAGACGAACTTTGGTTGCGCATACAAACAATATGGAATGCTCTTCCGCAGGCAGATATTCAAACTTTGTTTCACTCCATGCCGAGTGAAGTAGCAGCTCTTATTGCGGCGCATGGTGGCCACACAAAATACTAATTTCTATCTCTTTTTATTGTTTGTTTGGTTTGAAAATGTAATCATTTATTTGTACCATTACCACTCAACTGTGTATTAAATTTCATTCAACAGTGATGCTTCTTTCATGGTGTTGCAATTTTCACAAACAGGAGTTTAGTATGCAACACCTCCTCCCCCGAGTTCTTTTGTTGCAGTAATAGAACAAATTTCAATTTTTCAGGTTATCATTGATGTTAATCTTAAAGAGTTCAGTAATGATGCTACCTTGGACTCCATAATAACAAAATTTGATATGAATGTTTCTGGAAATCCTACACTTTCATCAAGGTATATATGTTTCCAAATAATTAGACCTTTTTAGACAGTATAAAATTATTATTAATATCATTACTATTATTACTTTATATTATTACAATACATATCTTTCTTTTTTAGGCTTGAGTGTTTAATCAGTGATTATGGCTTATTAGAACAGTTGAAAGTGACATGCCTAGAGCTGCATCATAATCATCTTCTCTGTCGGAGATGTAATTTTGCCTATTCGGATGATAAGCTGGCTTTGTCATTTGAAGATATATCTCATTTGCTAAGGTGATAAAGGTTTTTATTTATTTATTTTTCATTCAAACTGTTCAAATCTTTAATTTTGTAATTTTTTGAGTTTTTATTTACTCTTGAGGTTTTACAGAACTCTACTCTTGAGGTTTCGCGAGGGTTTTTTTCTCAATTATTCCCTCTATTATACCGTACACATCTATCACACTTCGCAAAAAGTATGATTCAAGTTCTATTTGATTGCCCTCACAAATTATTAAAGCAGTTAACTACTTCCTGCAATAAATAAAAGCTCTTGAATATATGCATAAATTGCATTTATTGCTAATGCTGAAATAAAGAAATGTCTTAAACAATCACTCATGCTTTTGAATTGTTAATGGAAAATTCACTTCTAGGTTTTGAAAATCAATGTTAAACATTTATTTATCAACCTTTTTTTTCTCTCTCTTTTTCTTTCATTCTTTTTTTTTTTTTTTGAATGAATGGGAGGGAGTGGGGGAATTTTTGTATTGATGGGACTTCAAAGAGATGTAATGCATGCCATCCAAAAATTGCAAGCTGCTACCTGTCACAGTCATACTATAAATATTTGAATTCAATGAACCTACTTGTTATTTTGAGAACTTTTGTGGAAAATGGCTATAAGTTGGGGCTTTGACTAAGCAGATTTGACTTGCAGCTTTCTTGTCTGAAATTATTGTTGAATTTTGTTCAGGAAAGATAAATTTTGTTTCTCAAAATAAGCTTTACTTCTTAATCAAATGATCATTTTTTACTTCCTTTTACAAAAAAGGAAGTATTCGCGAAAAAATTTTCACTCAAAAATCAACCTTAATTTCCATTTTGCTCACCCCCGAACGAATGTTGAGTTTTTTTCCGACTCGACCACACGTGAATAAGTGCCTAAGAACATATAGACACGCGAAATATCCATTTTGACGGTTCTCGAGTTAGTTACGAGTTTTCTCATGACGTCTGTATGTACGTATCCATGTATGTGCGGGTCTGTATGTCGCATAACTCAAGAACTGCATGTCCTAGAAAGTTGAAATCTGTTACCTGGACTCCTAGTGGGGTCTAGTTGTGCACCTCCACTTTTGGTTGCATTCGGATGTTTCTAAAGGTATCTTTTGCCCCTTTTTGGGGAGAAATCATTGTTAATTTCGATGTAAACTCAAGTGGTGTTACAATTTGGCGGACACTTGACGATATATCACCAGTCTTTTGGTCGCCAACTTGGCTACAAATTTGGCGTTTTTTTTTTTTTTTTTTTTTAAACCTGGTTCCTATTTGGCCACTGTTGGTGATATTTAGAGAGTAAACTATTGAATCAAATTAAAACTACCAATAATGGGAAAATTACATTAAGTTGGAGTAAAAGGAAGTCATGTGAGACACACATCAGCTAATTTACTTAAGAATTTAGATAAAAAATTGCATTAGTTATTCCATCAAAAAGTGAAATGAAAAACTTGATATTTTAATGACTATAATGCAAAAGTCAGTTTTCTCTTCTTATCAGTAAAATTTATATGATATTTTATTTATGCTAAAAGTAGTTTTGATTTTAACTATTTTCATTTTTTTTTAAGTAAACTTTTTGAACTACAACAAAATCTGCCACAAATTATAGGAAATTCTTCAAATTTAACTTTCACTAATAAAAAGTATGTGCATTAAAGTTTCTATTCTCAAATTATGAACCTTTGAATGTTTTTTGACAGAAACAGGTCTTATTTATGAAAAATGATTTTCTGATATTTTTCCTACTTTATGTACTGTTCTGTTATTAACATCAAACCATGACTGTTTAATGATAATTAGTTGTGTATGGATTTTTCACATTAATTAAAAATAAAGAATAATTAATCTTGTAATATAGTGTCCGAATAGAATTTTTAAGACTAATGAGTTTTTGATCACGTATGTTTAATGTATTATATTAGTGCAAAGGTCTCTGCTGATGCCATTAAAGCGATTCCAATTCAGTCTGGTGTTCCATCGGAGGATGATGTCTCAATTGCATGTTACATATGTAAAGTAATTCTTCTGAGGGCTGCTATCTTGACTTCAGTTTGTAAGTATTTTTTAAAATGTTTTTGTCTTTTTTAACTGCTATTTTGAAAATTTTCTTCTAAATGGAATACCATTTTTTCCGCTTCATAAACTGATACTGGTATTGCAATTTAACAATTTAAACTATGCATCATTGCTAATAAAAAGGAAAATCATTAACTTTGGCTAATGTGAAGTGTGGCACAATGTGCATCTCTTGAATGTATCATTTTTTGGATATAAACATGCATTTTTTTTTTACTTTGCTTTTCGATTTTAATTTTAAAGAGAAAATTAAAGAGATACAAATACAACAACCATCAACAGGCTTTGGGCCCTGCTGCTGGTTCTAGTCAATTAATTAGTCCCCAATGAAGATCAATGGCCCTCTTAAAGCTATCCACTCCCTTGCTCATTACTGCTTCTTCTGGTAAGGTATTCCAAGTGCCCACGACCCTACTAAAGTAGTAGTTTTTCCTAATTTCCAAGTTAACCTGAGATTTAAATAGCTTAAAACAATGACCCCTCGTCCTGCTTTCCCCGCAAAAATTTAATCAATTTACATCTTTCATTTTGATAAATTTAAATAACTGAATCATGTCCTCTCTGACTCTCCTTTGCTCCAGGCTATACATGTTAAGCTTATTAACTCTGGTATCACAATCTAAATCTGAAAGTCACACAAATACATACAACTCGTGTTTTTATTTTCTAGATACATAATTACCCTTTTGTGTGAAAGAACCTTCAACCTGCATTAAAGTCTACATTTTACAGACCAGTTTCATTCCATGAATATTTTTTGTTCTATTTTTTAAATATTAGTGACAATGCTTGGCCCAATCCATTGCTAAAACAAACCTCCCCCCCCCCCTTTGTACATGTTTTTTTGTTATTTTTTTTCCTTTTATTTTTTCCCAATCAAAATGGTCCATGGTCTTAAAGAAACTTACATTGCTTTGTGTAGGAAATTATGCTCTCACATCTATTATTGGTAAAAATTTCAGTGCATAGTAATCAAAACATTAAGGGATAGTTTTATTTTTTAAATCAACTGAAATAATACAAATACAAAAGTGACGACCAGCAACAGGCTCTGAGCCCAGCTAGACTGGTCCTAGTCAATTTACAATCCCCAGTGAAGATCAATGGCCCTCTTAAAACTATCTACTCCCTTGCTCATTACCACCTCTTCCGGTAAGCTGTTCCAAGTTCCACTACCCTGCTAAAATAATAATATTTCCTAATATCCATGTTAGCCTGAGATTTAAATAGCTTAAAACAATGACCCCTTGTCCTGTTTTCAGTGCTCAACTTCAGCCCTGTAACATCTTTTGTTTTAATAAATTTAAACAGCTGAATCATGTCCCCTTGGTCTTTTCTTTGTTCAAGACTGTACATTTTTAGCCTTCTAAGCCTGGAATCATAGTCTAAATGAGAAAGTCCATCCTTTGAACCCTTTCCAATACATTAATATCTTTATGTTAATAATAGTAATAATTAGTAATAATAGTAATTATTAATAGTTAGTAGAATTATTTTCGCGCTTTGTTTTATTTATCTTCTACATTTTAATGACATAGCTCTTTTCAGGTATCTCATGCAGTTTGGAAAGGCTGAACAGAGATAATATCATGATAATTACAAACAGCATTCTTATAAAGGAATCTTTGGAGTATCAGCAGTACCTGAAGACATTTGTGTCTGCATTTGTGCCTCAAAAAACAGTAATTCTATCTTTCAATTTTCTTGTTATTTTGCTAATAACACAAAGCTGTCAAAGGGAGAATGGAAACAATTTCAGTTTCTTTCATACTGATTCTTTGTCCCCTTTGAGCTATATTACTGCCATTGGCATTATTATTGTTGAAATATTTACCTAAATAATAAAAGAACTTTAAGGTCATTTTCAATAAGATTTGAAACTGCTATTGTTGGTTACAAAATATTTTAATGTTAAAAAAATTGTGTAATTGTGAAAAAAAGGAGAACACACCTATACAGTTGACGCTCATTATAACGACCACACATTGTAAAGACCATTCCATTATAACGACCAGTGGTAAAAGTCCGAACTTTGTTCCTATGAATTTAATGTTAATTTGCTTTCGGTATAACAACCGTTCTGTATCTTCTAATCCAATACAACGACTGAATTCAGCGGACACTATATCCGGCGTTTTTTCGAATAAAGCAAATTTGTAATTGATTATTGTTTACGGACAGCTGCATGTAGTCTTCAGTGCTCAATCCAACTTTGAGAGGGGGGTGGGAGTGGAGGAGGATTACTACTCAAAACAGCACAGGAAAAAGAAAGGGGGAATAAAGTGAAATTTCCAGATTCCAAAGGAAAAGGGACTGACGCATTTTATGTTAGTTTGGTGTTTGATCACGTGGTTTTTAAGATCTTTACAGATTTGCATCTCTCTGAAGCAGCATGGAATGGAGCCTCAGAAAAGATCATCAAGAATTGCTTTCATCATGCTGATTTTGAAAAGCAAAAGGAAATGGAATCTACTGCTGAAGTGCAAAAGCAACTTGCTGAAGTCAGGCAATCCAAGATGAAAATTTCGATGAAGAAAATGAAATGCTGCAAAATGTTTTTAAGAAAATGAAACTAGATGAAGCGTTAAACTTAAAAAATTATGCTAACATCCATTCTGTTTTAAAATGTGTCGAGCATCTGTCAGAAGATGAACTATTTCTTGATACTGTGCACAAAACTAAATTGATGTATCATGATCAGATGAAAAAGAAATTGGGACCAAAGTTTCTAGTATGAAAAATGTTTCAAATGTTCAAGGGACTTTTGAATGTTCTTTCAAAGGCAAAAAAAAAAGAAAAGAAAAGAAAAGAAAAAGAAAAACTACTAATCATCTATAACTGAAATGGAAAATTGTGTTTTGCAAAAATCACGTACACTAAAAAGGCAAACTAGTGTTTCTGATTTTATCTTCAGAAAATAAATGATATTTAAGTATGTAATCAGTTTTTTCCCATATTTTCTACTTTAAAATCTGTCATAATATTTTTTACCCATTATTTTTTAAAAAAATCTCTATGATAAAAAATACTTTGGGCATTTAACTGGAATGTTTGAAAAAGTGCCAATTTTATTGGAGCAACATAACATGCATGATGCATGTAATATGTTTTTTAACTTCTACCTCTTACAACGACTATTCATTATAAAGACCTTTTTCTATGGGACGGAGATGGTCGTTATATCGAGCGTCGACTGTATTTAAATACAGTTCCAAAACAGATGGCCGTCAGTGGCTCTGGGTCTCTTTTCACTTAATCCCGAATGAAAAGCAAGTTCCTTTTTTAAGCTATTCGCCTGATTGTAAGTAAAAACTAAAAACATGTGTTTATTTTTATTCCATAATTAAGGAAGTATTGTAATCACGAAAAACTTTTCACTCTAATTTGGCCTAAATGTCCATGTTGTGGTGGGTTTTTTCCGCTCGCCCGGCCTATGTACCTAAGACCGTAGAAATGGCCGAAATATCAATTTTTACGATCTACTAGTAAATGATTGGGAGTTTTCTCGTGATGCCCCTATATGCCTATCAGAGGTGGATTCATAAATTTTCCAATACCAGAACGTCTTCAGAATCATGAGAAGTAATCAACTTAATATGAAAGGGAAACGTTTTTTTCACAGAAAAGCAGTACCTGAACGATATTCCGGCCCCAAATCACCCCTGGTAAATTTGTATGTATCTCATATTGCTCAAAAATGGTATGTGTTGAAGGTTGAAGATTGGTATGCAGACCCTGAGTGGGATCTAGTTCTGCCTTTAAACTTTTGATTGCATTCGAATGTTCCAAAAAGAGTCTTTTACACTTTTTTTTTGGGGAAAACCAGCATTAAGTGATGTTATAACTTGGCAACCGCTTGGAGATATATTGCTAAGCTTTTGGTAACCCATAAAAAATCTGGCTACAAAAATGATTTTTTTAATCTGGTTTTAAATTGGAATTACTGGCAACATTTGGGAGCAATCCAATGAATCATGATAAAATTATTGATAATTAGAAAATAAATCTCTGTAAAACCCTTTTTACATCGATTTGTGACAAGTTATGGGTGTAATTTGTTAAAGTGTTTTCTTGCTCACACTAAGGCACTATTATATTGTATTTTTGTTTTTTATTCACAGTACATAATTATATGCAACAGATACAAATGAAAAAAATCACCTTTCATTACATTTGAAAGTACAATTCTTGGTACTTTTCCTTTTAGGTATGTTGCTTGACTTGGTGACTCTTTTAGTTTCTCTGCCTTTAGCAAAAGTAGAAAAGTAACTCTTAGGTTGTGGTCATTTTTGTTCCCCTTTTTCAGGATTTAACATTTTAATGATACTCCAAGTTTGTATTCAGCAGTTGGTTTAAAAGTTTTTCTTTTAGTTTTTTTTATTTAGTTAACAGATTAATAGCTTGTTTCTTATTTAGCTTTTTACTTTGCATTTTAATGCGTTTCTTAAGTTGTTTGGTGGATTCTTTCCTCAATTTAATGGAACTTATAATTTTGTTTGAAATTCCATTAAAAAGACAAAATAATGTATGATATCACCATATAAGTAGTTTCTATGTAACTTTGACCATACATGAGGCAATGAACAAAATGAAAAATGATCGCCAAGAATTAAAATGAGCCAGGTGACATGACACAGAAAAGTACTTATTCCTTCATGTTTACCACAATTTATACGTCAAGGGAAATGTCGAAAAAGCTTTTCATTTAAGAAGTATTGCTTTTAACACACATGCATGAGTACAAACACCCATTCTTTTGAGTTACTAAAAACATCTATTATTTAATAGACATAAAAGGAAGTATTGTGGGGTCCGCATCAGATTTTTTATTTCAAAATTATCTTGAGATTTGGATGTTTTAAGTTTAAAATACTAACTTCTACTTCTACCGTTGGTGCAGAAACTTAACCCATCATCCTTCCTGTTAATAAGTTTAAACAACTGAATCATATCCCCTATTTTTGCAGAGGCTATGTATGTTTTGTTTTTAATCATAATCCAAATCTGGTCTAGCTAGAACCGAAATACATTGGTGAATGCATGCTTTAATGAGAAACTGTGTTTCATAATAGTAATATAAATGTTTTTCTCCTTATAGATTGAATTTATCTTTTGCAGTTCGTCAAACTGCGGCATTGGAGCTGCTTTATCTGCTGCTACATCTTTATATTTTAACAAGTAAATGTTCATTTAAATAAAAATTTAGCTTTTATGATACAAATACAAATACAAAAGTGGTGACCAGCAACAGGCTCTGGGCCCAGCTAGACTGGTCCTAGTCAATTTACAATCCCCAGTGAAGATCAATGGCCCTCCGGTAAACTGTTCCAAGGTTCCACTACCCTGCTATAATAATAATTTTTCCTAATATCCATGTTAGCCTGAGATTTAAATAGCTTAAAACAATGACCCCTTGTCCTGTTTTCAGTGCTAAACTTCAGCCCCGTAACATCTTTCATTTTAATAAATTTAAACAACTGAATCATGTCCCCTCGGTCTCTTCTTTGCTCAAGACTGTACATTTTTAACCTTCTAAGCCTGGAATCATAGTCTAAGTGAGAAAGTCCATTTATTAGCCTTGTAGCTCGCCTTTGAACCCTTTCCAATACATTAATGTCTTTCTTAAGATAAGGAGACCAAAACTGAACAGCATACTCCAAATGAAGTCTTACCAAACTTCTATATAAGGGCAGAAGAACTTCTTTAGATTTGTTTGAAATAGATCTATTGATAAACCCAAGCATCTTATTGGCCTTGTTACTAGCAATGCTGCACTGTTGGCTAAATTTTAAATCCTGACTTATTAAGAACCCCAGATCAGTAACTTTGTCTGCCTGACTAATGACTGAACCTTGCAAATAATAACTTGTACACTTATTTCCATGCCCTAAATGTAGCACTTAACATTTCCGAACATTAACAGCCATACCCCATTTATCAGCCCACTCCGTAATATGATCTAGATCCTCTTGCAGCTGATTTGCTTGTTTTTCATTTTCTACAGTCCCCATAACTTTGACATCATCAGCAAAACAATTCATGTTCCCAGAAATATTTTTGTGAATATCGTTCATAAAAACAATGAACAAAACAGGCCCTAACACTGATCCTTGAGGAACCCCGCTTAAAACCTCACTCCAATTAGAGTAATTTCCCCTTACAACTACTCTTTGTTTCCTTCCGGTCAGCCAGTTTTTTACCCAAATGAAAGTTTTCCCTCCTATTCCTATATCAGCTAATTTGCTAAGTAGAGCAACATGCGGTACCTTATCGAAAGCTTTTTGAAAATCAATGTAAACAACATCTACAGGCTTCTTATTGTCCAAAGCCATGGTAACTTTGTCATAGAAATGTAATAAATTAGTTGCGCAAGATTTGCCTTTCCTGAAACCGTACTGAAAACTTGTCAATAGATTATTAGTGTCTAGAAAATTTACTATCTTAATTTTTATCAATGTTTCAAAAATTTTGCAAACCACTGAAGTTACTCACAGGTCTATAATTTCCCACACTCCCTTTAGACCCTTTCTTGAAGAGCGGTGTAATGTTAGCCAGCTTCCAGTCCTCTGGCACTGTCCCCGAGTTATAAGAAGCATTGAAAATATTTACGATTGCATCTGCTAATTCCTCCGCACATTCAACTAAAATTTTTGGATAAATATTATCAGGTCCCGGAGTCTTAGTCTCTTTTTCAAATGACGTAAAACGTCATCCCTGGAAAATACAAAGTCCTCAAGCTGTACTATAGCTTGTGTCTTGTTAAACATTGACAAACTTGTATACATTTTTAATATTATGTACATGCTACTAATATTTTATTAACATAAAGCATGAAAGTCATGATTAATTGATTATCATATATGTAGGTATAGTACTATTTTTGAGTCTGGCTTGAGTTGTGAAAATTCTGTACCTTCTTAACAATAATGTGAATTACATTTTTTCACTTTGTTGATTTCAAAAAATATTGTGTTTATATATGTTTTGACTTGCAATATATTTTGATAGGGATTTGCTTACTTTCTTTACAGAACAAACCCCGGTGCTTATCTTCTTCAGCTGCAAGATAATTTAAAAGGAGGAAAAAAGTATTTTTCTGTTCAACAGTTTCTTGATTTATTGAAAATTCCAGACATTTTCAATGAAGGTAAGTGTTAGTAGTGCTTCAGAGTCTAAAATTTCAATGCATGAACTAGTTACTGTTAGTGATTTAAAACATTCGAAAACAAATCAATTTCTGTAATTTTGTGATCATTGGAACATTGATATACTTTTTTAACAAAGGGTCACTTTTGTAGAAATCTTAGTGGGAAGTCTGAATACAGTAAGTTAAATTAACTAATAATAAACTAATATCCCTTACCAAATCTTGTATTGAATACTCAAAAAAGGGGGGAAAATACAAATATCCTTTGTAGAATGTTACAGAATGGTGACTTAATTTCTATATGCTCTATTGGAGATATTTCTTCATTAAAAAAACCCTTTTTTCCTTTGAAATTCTGTAGAGTCTGCATAGAGATTGAGAATTTTATAAATATGATTGATAAATGTCAAATTTAAATAATATATGTATAAATACATACTTTAAAAATTCTTTACTACAGTAGACCCTGGTTTCACACGGGTTTATTTTACGTGGTTTAAGATTTGCCACATTTTTTAAATTTTACGCAGATGAGTTTTGGTCTTACACGGATGCGGTAATGCAGACAGATAATATTTTCCCCTCTTTCAAAATTCAAACTCCTAAAAATTGCAGATTGCACGTAATAAACTGCATGTTGGCATGCTAATAATCGAGCTTGGGCCACTGGAGACATTTTATGCGATTGGTTCCAGAGCTCTTTCCAGAAGTAAAATTATTAAACTCACACAGTTCAGAACTCACTGGAAGAAGAACTTTTAGGAGCGACAAAGGAGGCCAAAACCAAGGAGGATACCGACGTCGATGACACACAACCAAAAACGTTCACATTGAAAATTTTGAGCCGTTCCTATACAATAGAAATGATCTTTCTGATTAGTTAGTGAAGGAAGATTCTATCATGGAAGTAACGAAAATGATCATGATTGCGTTAACACTCTGCAAAGAATAACAGAGAAAAATTCTTAATGATCGCCAAAAGACTATCATAGCCAGCTCCTCTTTCTTTATAAACATAATACGAAATTAATTTGTTTTCTTTATGCATGTTGCGCATAAAAATCGATATAAGTAAACATTAAACTTATTATACAATTAGTCATCACTAGAATGAAGTATTTTTTAATCTACAGAGCCTAACCCCTATTTTAACACTACCATTAGATCTCGATTTGCACGATTTTGATTTACGCAGCATTTTCATGGAACGTAACCCCCGCGTAAAACGAGGATCTACTGTACTCTCCAAATTAATGTTACCATTGCTAATGTTACTAATTACTTGGTTATTATTTTTAAATGATGTCAATCTTTTCAAATATATAAATTATTATAATGCATAGGTGCTCTCATATTGTTTTTTTAATGAAACTATAATGTGGCATATACTCCGATGTGGCGTATCTGATGAAAAGCAATTTTTTTCTCCCAAATTTTGTAGAGTATAGTGTATACCCTGGTGTGGCTTATCTCCCAGAAAATACAAAACCTGCGATAATGACAAGAACTTGCATTTCGTTATGTGTAGTGACGCTTCAGTCAACTGGTGAATGGCTTACATTCAGCAAACATTCTGAACTTCCAAAGAGTAGGCTCAAGCTAGGAAATTGTTGACCAGGAAAAGGCTTGGTTTCTAACAGTCTTTCTAGGATTGGGAGCCGATCTGCACTCACTAATGTGATGCAAAAGTAAATGAAAATTGCCAGAATCAAAATTCTTTTCTATTCTAAGTACGCAGTTGGTTACTTTAATTTGTATTTTTTGGTCTCTATGCCTCGACTAGTGTCATTCTTTATGAAACTTACTAAACACCTATAGAAAAAACAAATCTGCAGTTACAAGCTAAAACTTTATTTTTAACATTTTGTTCATTGAAAATTTTGTATTTTCAGCAATCATATTAGCTCAAGATTACAAAGAAAAAATGAATTTTGATGCTCCTTTATCAGTTGTTTGGGTTTTCTATGTTATGAATGATGATTTTACAAGTGCAGAGGAGTTATTTCAGGTAACAAGTAATTGTGGAACTATCCTTTTTAAAGAGTTGCTGTTAAAAGATCATCAATAAATTAATTGATTTTCTTCCAACTAGAAATATCCTGTTTCATTGAAGAAGGTGCATATCTTAGTGTGCAGAAAAATTCTTTCCTCTGAAAACGTAAGAGTTTAGATGTTTATTTTTTTTCATGCTTTGCTACAAATGTTACAAAACTTTACTTAGGGGTGTTTGTGCTTATGTTATCAGGGGCGTGCACAGAAATTTTGGGGCCCGTCACAAATGACTTTTCCGGACCTCCCTCCATATTGTTTACCCCTATATTTCACACCTTGTTTTAAAAATATTACAACCCCTTCAGGTTTCCAAAATGGCAAAATGGAATCGTGTTGAAGATTGTTTATTTTCACAAGTCGGAACAAAAATGCTTCTTCCAAAATAAATAAAAAGCAGTACGATTGCATAAATTTCTTTTGTAATACATATGAACAAAAATGAAAAAAAAGGCGCCCTTGCATCAAAAGGAGTAAAGACATTTTCAAAATACACGGTGGAGACCTGGTGGAGACTTGGAGACCATTTTCTTTGTTTGTTTGTTTAAATCATTGTGTTTTCTTTCTTTTTAGAAAAGAAAACCTGCGCAATGAGGGGGAAGCTAAACCTCTGTAAAGGCTTTCTAAGTAAGGCAGAAAATATTATCCCCCCATTTTTTATTTTTTTTTTGGAGGGAGTGGCAAATAAAGATTAATTTTTAGGTGAAAGGAGGGGTGGGGGTAAATTCGAGATTATAAAATGATTTCACTTTTCATAAAAAAGGGAGGACTATAATCAATAGGGGAGGGGGGGGGACTTTCGACATTTTACAGTACTGAAAGAGTTTTTCAAATAGTTGCAGTGGTTCTGGAGATTACCTTGAACATATAAACAAACAAAAATCAGCTTTCTCTCTCTCTTTATAATATTAGTATGGATTTATCTATTAATTGTTATTAATAGTTGTTAATTCATTTCAAAAATATACTATTATAATTAATATTAATACTGTGAACTGTAATGTAAACATAATTTTAATATTTTTCATAAAGTAGTTATGCTAAAATTTGCAAACCAGTTTATAAACACTCTAATTTCATTATGTTAGTCTGTTTGCATTCCTAGTCAAGCCATTAACAGTCATTTAGTTAAACATTTGTGAAAATTAAATGTCATATATTTGCTTTTATTCTTTTCTATTTATTCTTATATGAAAATTTCTTACAGATACGTTTCGGGAAAAGGTACTTATATTTTATTAACAAATATGAAGTTGAGCCTTGCGTAAAGGAAAGTGCTTATAGAACTTTACTTGACTTATTATGTAAGTGGTTCACTTTTTAATGGTAGTGTATAATGTTTTATAGCATTTCATCCAGACTCCTGATTTTGTAGCAGGTACAGGAAAATATTTTTTTCTCTCGACAACACTTAATTTGCAGTTGCTCCTAAAAGAGCTGCAATTTTCGAAGATATTTTTTCCTGCTGGAAATACCAATTTGAATGAACATCTATACAAAGGCTATTCCTGAAAGTGGCCAGCAAAATTATCCTTTCCTTTCCAGAAATGTCCAGGTACTCCAAAGTGGATACGTAATCTGAGAGCCAGCTGTATTTTATTCCATTAGACTCTGAATTAACGTAAAAATATACCTATTTGATATTGTTT
Organism: Uloborus diversus; assembly: GCF_026930045.1. Lineage (NCBI taxonomy): Eukaryota > Metazoa > Arthropoda > Arachnida > Araneae > Uloboridae > Uloborus > Uloborus diversus. The sequence goes on from NC_072735.1 coordinate 15,758,080, forward strand.
TTCATTGCAATGTTCACAGATTCCAATAAATATTCAATAGTATGTGCTTTTAAGCTAGTAACAATCATCCTGCATCGTAAAAAGCTGGAAATAAGCTACAAATTTCACAAAAATTTTCACTCGCTTTGGATTACTATTCAGTGGATATTTTGTAAGAATATGGATATTCATGAAGAAATGTGTGAAATTTTCCAATTTCAGTGACTTCTGTTGAATATTTTTTAAATTTTAATAAAATACTTAAAGTTAATTTCGTGTGCAAAATTATTCAAAATATTTTAATTATTTTTTTAAAACCTTTTTACTTCCTTTTACAAAAAAGGAAGTATTGTATTTCGCAAAAAAAAGTTCACTCAAAAAACGGCCTAAATTTAAATTTTGCTCACCCCTGAATGAATGTTCAGTTTATTTTTCAACCCGACCACACGTTGATATATGCCTAGGAACTTACAGAAACACGAAATATCCATTTTGACGATCCCTGAGTTAATTACAACGAGTTTTCTTGTGATGTCTGTATGTATGTGCATATGTATGTCACATAACTCAAGAACGGACTGTCCTAGAAAGTTGAAATTTGGTACTTAGACTCTTAGTGGGGTCTAGTTCTGCACCTCCCTTTTTGATTGCATTCGGATGCTCCAAAGGGGGTCTTTTGCCCCTTTTTGGGGGGAAAATCATTGTTAATTTCGATCATTTAATAATCATTGTCTTTTTGGTCGCCCAAGTTTTGTTGCAAACTTGGCGACAAATTTGGCGATTTTTTTTAATTAAATTTTTTTTAAAATCTGGTTTCAATTTGCCCACGTTGGTGTTTTTTCGAGAGTGAACTATTGAATCACATTAAAACTACCAATAATGAGAAAATGACATTAAATTGGAGTAAAAGGAAGTCATGTGAGGCACACATCAGTTTTTTTTTTTTTTTTTTTTGCCATTCATATAAAATGTTTTGTCTTAAAAATTTGAGAGAGTAAGCTTCCCTTGACATTAGTTCCCCATTGCTGATAAATATATTATGTTTTCATTAAGATAAAGGTTAATCCTCTGATTGCTTAATTTTCTTGACGAATTCGCTTAAAAATATGCATATTTTTTTGCCTATAAAATGACAATATGAGATGTATGTGCTAAACTTGCATAAATGTATGTATGAAACTCAAAAGAGTGTTGCCAAACTGCAATTCTGATAAAAAGTTTATTTATCAAAATAGTTTACACGAAGCTGATTGTTTTATAGCAATTTAGAACTTAAGCCTAACAGGAACTTTTTTTTAAATTGTATTTTACTAAAAGTTCCTGATCAAGTAAGATTCAGCCCGAAATGATAGTTTTGACTAAAAATTATTTGCTGTTTACCAAAATAAGTAAATCTATTTTTTTTTTCAGTTTATAAAAGCATGTATACTGACGCTGCTAAATTGGTACAAGAATGCCTTGGAAATAATATTCCTCTGAAGAAACTTAATCAAAGAACTTTGCAAATGCTTCAAGAGTTTCTAGCCAAAGAGGCTATGGAAAATGGTACTGAGCAGTCCTTTACATTTGCTATTGAAGTAAGTACATGTATGAAAACTCAGAGCACTCACTTATTTTGTACGACAGTCCAGAACCTTTTTCTTCTTTTCTTTACTACTGATAAAGCTAAAAGTCTGTCTGTCAGGATCTCTGTGACGCGCATGGCGCCTAGACCGTTCTGCCGATTTTCATGAAATTTGGCAGAAAGTTTGTTTGTAGCATGGGGGTGTGCACCTCGTAGCGATTTTTCGAAAATTCGATGTGGTTTTTTTCTATTCCAATTTTAAGAACAAAAATATCATAAGATGGACGAGTAAATTACGAAATTATAACATGGAACCGTAACATGGGCACAAGCCAATTGGCGAGATAAGAAATTATCATAACATGGAACCGTAACATGTTTACAAGCCAATTGGCGAGAAAATTCACCATACATTATTTGTAAATATACAGGCGAACCAAAAGATCTTTTAATTTTTCTATTACAGACAAAGCCTTTCGGGTGCCACTAGCGTATCCATAAACTGGGAAGTTTTGTACCAACCAAAACATTTCTAATTTCCTCGTTAAATCAGGGCTCGTTATAAGAGAGTTTGACTGTATAATCATTTTTTCAAAGTTAAAGGCTAAAATGCTTAGTTTGGCTTGATGCATAAATCATATTTTAAAAAGTATTGGGTAGATTGACATATGAATGATTTTAAATATACAGGGTCCAAAAACATAGCTTGTGGGTACTAGTTCTTTCAGAATGGCAAAAAAAAAAAAAAAAAAAAATGCATGAAACACTGAAATAATTTGTTTGGCAACTGAATATTTTTCTTGGTTCCTAAAATTGGTTTTTGCTTGGTCCTGTAAATATGTAGGATAAAGTTTCAAAAATATTTTCTTAGATGAATTGGCAACAGTAACTCGGTTTTGTACAACTAAAAAAAAAAAAGCCACAAGAAAGTTTCCTGTTTGTATACTCAGTAACCGGGTTTTACACTACTTTCTTATTTACCCCCCCCCCCCCCCAATAAAACTGAAGCAAAACCATAGAAGTTTTTCCCTCCCCCCTCTTTTTAAAAAAATCATGCTTTTAACGTTGTTTTGAATCAAAAAATATTATTTTTTGTCTCATTTAAATTGAACTAAAAATATTTTTTTACAGGATATTCAGAGATCTAGCTCGGATTCTGATGATGGAGAAAATTTTGAAAAATAGCTTTGAAGTTATAAGGACTAAGATGAATATGTGTTTTCTAGAATTCTAGAGATTTTGTTTAAGGGATATTTAACATAGAATGTCCTATTATTCATAAGTGTATTCTAAATTTAATGTTTCATTGTAAAAAAATTAATAAAGTTTAAACAGAATTTATTTTTTATTTACTACCTAGTAAACTAGTTGGAATTCAAACAGAATGATCAAACTTTTCAAACTTCTCAGCAGTTCTGAAACAGTTAATCAATATTGAAATAGTTTTATTTACAAAATTATGAATGTAAATGTTTAATTTTCCCATCAAACAATCTACACTATGATTTAAGTAATAAGTCATGCTACTTGATAGTACTTTAGAACCACTGGGCTTGAAGAGCTCAAATTTTACTTTTTCTTACAGTTGTGACAATTTTATTATTTTTCTAATAGTCAAAGTTAGATAAAAAGTTTATTTGTAAAAACACTGTAAATATTACAAATTAAGCATACGCTTTAAGACATACATTTTATAAATTAGTTTTCAGATCTTTCTCATATTTGAAACACTTTCAAAAGAAATCCCAAAAGTCCAAGCCTAACAAACTGTACGTTGGTCTACGAGGCAAAATCACTCGGTTGATGGAATGTATAAGTCCGTTAGTTGCGGATATATCACATTGCACAGCTCTAGCCCTTCCAAACCGGACCTTGTCATTAAGGCTCCTATGCAGAGGCATAATGTTCCCTTCTAGTGTTCGTACATACTGTCGGTGGAGAGGTGAAGCGTGGTTGACACTGTTGCAGCAAAGAACTTCTGTAAAAAAGAAAAAAAACAATAATACTTTTTTTTACTTGATAAAAGACTTTTAGACATACAATCAATTGCTGCGTCAAAAGCTCTCATCCAGCTTTTCTTATCTCCATAAGAGATAAATCTGAGTTGAAAAAAGTTTTAATTCTGTGTTTTGTAAATTTCTGCAAACCAGTTTTTGGAAAAAAGGTTAATATCTTTAAATTTCCAATAGGAAGCATGAGTTACCTTGATCAAATGGTAGCAGCTTGATTTTTGCAAAAAAAAAATCAAACTATCGACATGTTGTGGGTTGATCTACCGAGCATGAATTGAGCGTCATGTGTATATAATATACGCAGAGTGGTCCGGTAATGGGTGTAACCCTCCCACCCCCCTCCCTTTTATTTTCAACTTTATGTTAGTTATGGTTACCTTTTTGTTTTATAGTTATCTTGAAGCCTTACGAGCAGGGACGGATTTGGAAGTGTGGAGGCCCCGGGGCAACGAAGGAGCAGAGGCCTCTAATCAGTATTCGAAAAGATCATATTTTCGAAAATATCTGGTACTTTGATATATATATCCGAATAGTTTGATATATATGTATATATCCAATATTTTCAACCCGTGAAAGTTAGGATATTTTGTAAAATTTTTATTGTGGGGCCCCAGGCAGTAGCCCCACCTGCCCTCCCTTAAATCCGGCCCTGCTTAAGTGTCCAAAGCAATAGTGGATTACCCGTAGTGTTGTAACTGTTAAAACAACTGAAGTCTGTACCATAATCTTGCAAATGTTTTGCAGCATAACATTTCAGAATCCCCGAAACTCTGCAAAATACCTGGAGATAAGTGCAGAATTTAGTTGTGTTATGACATAGAGGATTTTCTGCCGATATTTGTGATTTTTAAGACTTTAGGGGAAATGTGCATAACTAACATTCAACAGTAACTAACATAATATTGAAAATAAAGTGGAAGTACACCCACTTCTGGACCAATCTGTACATCAGTGCCATTTATACTTGTATATATGTACATTACTGGTATATATTGTCTAGGCAGGCTGGCTGGGAAGCCTGATGGGACTTTTACTATATAGATCTTTGAGATTTTCCCCCCTTGCAATAGCTGCAAGTAACAAACAATTTGAAACAAAATCTGCTATGTAGAGAGCTTTGTTATCCTTGATAACAAGGTTTTCTCATTTTGATTCATCCTGGATGCTGTCAATTGCTTAATATATATATATATATATTTTTTAAACAAATCAATCATACAGAGATTACATGATCGATCTAGGCTACATGAGTTGAAGACAAATACTGAATAAAAATAACAAATACACAAAAACATAGACAAAAGAATAAGGTGAAACAGGGTGTGTATCTAAAGTAACATTTATTTTATTTCAATAGGCTTCTCAAAATGCAAGTGAAACTGCGTCAATGTTGCTGCAGCCGATATGGGCGTTTTGACAATGGGATGTGTAGTTTGGCTCAAATGGCTTGAAATAAGCATGAAGTGATTATATTTATTAAAATTGGGGTGAGAAAATCTGGTTTGCTTTGTTAATAACATACTGCGATAGTTATTGGCTCTGCCAGCATAGGAATTGCTCCTTTTTCTTCTCTCTGAGCAGAGTAGAACTCCTCAAAGTCAGACATCTTGTTATCAGAGCCAATTCTATGTCACTCTTCATTTTGGATTGTCTTGTCTGGCTCTATCAGAGATATAAAGCTACTGCTTTGTACTTTGTTGTCTCAATGGTATAAACTTTAATTGAATCCAGTGTGAATTAGAAGAAAGGTAGTCTTATATTTTGCTGTTTATCAAAGTCTCCCTGTTTAGATATTATGAAATTCAAAAAGTATAACTGTAACCCATTTCCCTGTTTGATATTTTTCTTTGACTCGTTGTTTAGATCTTTATAGTTTGCTCAGTCCGTTAATTTTATTATTTGTTCCTCCTTTTATGATTAAAATGTTACATTTAAAACCGGTGCACAAGAAAAGGCATGGTATATGTTCTAGCTGTAACACATAGATTTAAAATCAATAATATATCATGAATATTATCTGGTATGCCAAAAATAATGAACTTAGAAGTTATCTAGATTAAATGAATGTTAGTCTGCCATTACATTGCAATTTTACTTTAAAGTCTATACCTGGTAAAACGTGCAGCCTCAATATTTCTTCTGCTTTAGTTTTGTTTTCCAGCAATTCCTCCAGTGTGATGTCATCAAGTTTCTCAAAGGCTTCGTCTGTTGGAGCTAAAAATGTAAAGGGCCCTTCCTCGTCCAGTTTTGTTAGTAGTTCTGTGTCTTGAAGAAGTTTTATAAGTATGTCATGCCCCTCCATACCTTTCAGTGTCTGAAGAATGCTGCCTTTGGGGGGCATAAGTACCTGCAAAAACAAAAGTTACTCATTTATGGCCACTTTAAACTAAGTGAGTTCCTCTGTTGGCCTAATCTAATAAAGCTTGTTTGTGATTTTATGCTTAAAAGTATTGTATTGTCATCAGATATTAAAAAGTCCTTTCCAAGGTACAACTAATCTTTAAACCTAAACCCATTTGAATTGAAAAAAAACCAATGCAATCATTTTAAATATTTCATTGTTATTGAATTTGAATGATTTGACTCTTGTAACTTTTTTTTCTTCAATTTTCTGTATTTTTGCCCTCTGAAGTTTTGACAGTATTGAAAAAATCATTATTAAGTTTAAAGTCAATTTTATATGATCAAATATCAATTGTATCAAAAGACCAAATAAAATATAAATTTTTTAAAAGATGAACCTCTAAACTATAGTCTAAGATTAAATGTATGGCATAATGCAAAGATTAATCAATTGTAACTACAGAAATTCAAAATTATGCTTTTACATTTTTTTCTTATTGCCATTTTAGATGAATTTTGGCAAACACAACTACATTATGACACTGATTTTTCCCCCCTATAACATGATGTAGAATCTTTTTGAAAAACAAGAATAATCAATAATAATATGCAGCAAAATCCATTTTTAGCTTAATAACAAACAAAAGTCATAAAACATTTCAAGAGTTTCATTTTCTGAAAGAGAAGCTTAAACTGCTTTAGGGTTTGAGAAATAGTCCTTTTAGCAAAAGTTATTTTAGCCAAGTATAATTAAAACATTCTCTCTATCTCTCCCTTATTTATTTTTTAAACATATATTTCCATTTGAATTAATTTACAGAATTATTTTTTGGAACCTTTAATGGCAAGACTTGAGATAACTGCCGTGCTTTCTTCTATAACTTAGACTGAAATAATACCTCCAAACATCTGGTGACATTTTAAATATTTCATGCATTCAATATCTATTTGGGTTTTCTGTTATCAAGTCGTTCAGAAATAACTACAGTTTATCCTAGCTCATAAATTAATTGAAGTTTGTTAACAAAGCCCAAAGTCAATAATTGAACAGTTGCACCGTGGTTATGGTGTATGGAAGCTATATCAATAGTATTTGATTTACGTTTCTTTGAAGATTCCCTGAAAAGGTTTGTCCAACTTTGATTAGAAGTTGATGAGTTGTCTTTAATGAACATACCTTGTTGATTTTGTGAAAGATGGCCCCACAAGCTTGATTGTCGTGACTCATTACATAGGCACATTGCACTGTAGCAGCAGTTACCAGTCCGGGAAACTAAACCAAAATGCAAAAATCTAAGTACAAAGTTAGTGAATTCATTGCATGATAGGTGTTGCGTGTCAGTTTACTTACCATTTCGTGCAATTTTAAATGAACCTCATGACCACCCATTGTCTTAAATCGTTTGTTGTCCTTGAACATGGAAGTAGGAGTGTGTGGCTGAATCAAATGACCGAGAATGACTGCTCTCGCTATGTCTTTATCACTCTGTAGTTCAAGCAATGTTTCATTGGACAGGCTCTGAAATATTCATATAGAGTATTTTAATGAGTATTTTTATTATATAAGTATGGACATAGTGTTGCATCTTAATTGAACATGCTTAATGGATGGATCATATATTGCGAACTTGGTCTTAACAACTATGAGGAATTTTTTCCCGCCCACTTAATTTACTCTGGTTATGGGCAATAGACTTGCTATGGATAGCAACCCCATAGTGATAATTTTCTTCTTCCCAGCACATCTGACAAATCTTGGTTCAGTGGTTGAAAATAATTTTTAATGATGGAAAAAAAAAGTCAACTACTTTTTCTGCCCGTTTAATGTGCACCGATTGCAACAGAAATATATCATGATGGACTTAATATAGCTAGCAAACTGGATGGCAAGGCTTTCTTCCTCCCAATGGACATCATAGTGCAATCTACAAATCCTGGTCTAGGTTGAAAAATTTTAATGATGAAATAATGTCAATGGCTAAGCAGTCAGCATTGTAAGAGCATGGTAATCAATAGCTTGCACAGAAAGTTTACAACTGACTTCTTGTCTATGTTACAATTGGTATGACTCCATCGCAGATTTGTTGTGTTTAGTAAGGCAATGGTGAGATGGAAAGAGCTGACATTATATACTGGTCAAGGATCCTGCCTGGATTAAACCAGAAAATAACAGCAACTTTTTTTTTGTTGTCGGCTCTTAGAAAGTTAAGCTTTTTAAGTTACTCTTGGAAATTTCTTTGACTAAATTTGAATTTCTTTGTTTATAAGAAAATTTTTAAATATAAATAACCAATAATAACAGTATAGCCATAAATCACTCTGAAACTGCATTAACCTGAAAATCTTACCATTAATGCTTCTTTGGAAGGGACAAAGAAGGTAACATTTTCCATTTTTTCCAATTCGGCCATTAATTCTGCAGTTTCAATCAGATCTAACATATCAGTTCTTTCTTCTTCTTCCAAAGCTTTTAAAAGACTTCGTGCTGAATAAGAAAAAGTATACAATACATACATGTATATGATATAAATAGGAAAATTAAACATCCGGAAATTATTTATAAAAAAAATCATTTAACTTATTAAATAGATGCTAAACCATATAGTTGGAGCTGTTTGTTAATTTTTACTGAATTCTAAAAGTTTTCTTTTATTATTCAAGCCATTTTATATTTTTGATAACTTTTAATTCTTTTTTTCGCTTTCAATAACCGTTTGGACTCCATGAAAACCAATAGAACCAACCATAAATGAGGCAATCAAACAAACCAGACACGTATTTTGTTATTAGCATCAAAATGAGAAAATAATCTAGTTAAAAAAGAAAAAATTCAGAAAGTGTGCCCTTTATTACTTGTTCAAAGCTTACCTTGTGGAGGAATCAGAACTTTATCGATGACGTGAATGACTCCATTCGTCCCGACTTTGTTTTCAGTCTCCAAAAGAGCTCCATTCACTCTCAATTTCTCAGTTTCATCCTTGGTGAGCTTCAAGTTGTTTTCCAACATATTTTTCACCCGAACTTGGCTGACAACGGCCGATGTGCATACTGTTTGTTTGACCAGATGTTCCAGCAGTATACCTAAAACAAAAATTAATGTTTTTTATTTGACAAAAAATACATAAGATATGGGTCACAGTTTAAAATTATTGTTTCGAACCATGCCAGTGCAAAAGTACAGCGGGAAATTACCTTCTGTGTGGGGGTTTTCGTCATAACCTCCCTTTCTTTGTTTCATACCAGGGATTGCCAAAGTGGCTTCTGCGGCACCCTGGGGGGCCTCAGTGAGAGATGAGGAGTGCCGTGATATATCCAAGGTATCAACATCTTTACTAATAATAAAGCTGAAAGTCGCTCTGTCCGGAGGATGTCTGTGACCCGCATAGCGAATAGACCGTTCGGCCGATTTTCATGAAATTTGGCACAAAGTTAGTTTGTAGCATGGGGGTGTGCACCTCGTAGCGATTCTTCGAAAATTCGATGTGGTTCTTTTTCTATTCCAATTTTAAGAAAAAGCTATCATAAATTACAAAATTATCGTAACGTGGAACCGTAACATGGGCACATACCAATTGGCGAGATACGAAATTATCATAACGTGGAACTGTAACGTGGGTACAAGCCAATTGGCGAGAAAATTCACCATATATTATTTGTAAATATACAGGCGAACCAAAAGACCTTTTAATTTTTCTATTACAGGCAAAGCCGTGCGGTTGCCACTAGTTACTAATAATAAAGCTGAAAGTCTCTCTGTCTGGATCTCTGTGGTGCGCATAGCGTCTAGACCGTTGAGCCGATTCTCATGAAAATTGGCACTAAATTAGTTTGTAGCATGGGGGTGTGTACCTCAAAGCGATTTTTCGAAAATTAGACTTGTTCTTTGACTATTCCAATTTTAAGAACATTTTACCAAGCTAATTTTCATAACATGGACGAGCAAACTACAATAACGTGGGTGAGCAAATGAACACAGCAAATTGGCAAGAAATACATCATCCATTATTTGTAAATATACAGGCGAATCAAATAACCTTTTAATTTTCTACTACGGGCAAAGCCTTGCGGGTACCACTAGTGTATAATATAATAGATATACACTAGGGTGCCATGAGAAAATTCTAATTCTTCAAAGGGTGCCGCGAATCGGAAAAATTTCCGAACCACTGTGTTATACAATCATATTAGGATTAGAGCAATAGGTGCTAAAACTAAGGGTTCGGCGGGGGGTTCTCCCCCAAAACAAGTGTATAAATGTACTTACTTTGTACACATCCTTCTCCAGACTCAATTTGCCTTAGCATGCCTCGAGGGAGTTTCCTGAAAGCTTCATCAGTAGGCACAAACACAGTCCAAGCTTGATCAGAATTTTTTAGATCTTCCAAAATACCATTTTTTTCTAAGACTGCAAAAAAATAATTAGTGTGTGTGTATTACATGAGGTAATTTAAAAGTCAATTAACATTTAAATACTAAATCGTATTTGCGGAGTGTATGCACAGGTAAAATTTTTTTTATAAGTACTTCAAAAAACATAGGAGCTGTATTTAAACATTTAAAAGCTTTTATTAGAGTTGCAGAGCTTTAGAGTACCGACCTCAGTGTCTAAAAGACACCATCCAATGACATTTCTCACAATTTCTTCAGGCATTCTTTACAATGCTTTTGTTCACATATATTACCTCTTGTTTACATTAACGTTAAGGACAATTGACACGTTTTCCCCAGAAGAACGGTTCTTTTGTTGACATCTGAATTTTAATGATGATTATGGTTTGTTGCTATCACACAAAACTTCATTTTTTAAAAAACTGTTAAGATTTTAAAAAAAAATCCCGACGTCATTTCTCACATTTTAATGTAGATTACTCTTTACATCACTGCATCAAATATTGAATTTCAAAACTGCAAGAGACTTTCGGATCAGATATTTAAATCGTTGATGTTATTTCATAGCCACTTACGTCTTTTCATGGTATTAAATTGTCCATCCTCTTCAAGCATATTTCCCAGTGACCGTGAAGCTTTTGGTAAAACACCTGACACCAAGTGGACGATGCCGTTAGTCGCGAAGTTGTTTTTCCCGCTGATAGGAATGCAATTAGCTGTAACTGCCTGAAATGAAACAAAATGTGTTGAAATGGTTATAGTAAAGCTGCCTAGCATAATTTGACATCATTTTAAATGTTCACTGTAAAAATTGTTGTTGTATGTTACACCAAATAATGGTACCAATTTGCTGGCTACAAGGAATGGTGAATCAGTTTTACCATGCTTTGGAGCAACATCAGTTTACTTTTGGCGTAGAATCAATTTCAGATGATTTGAAATGATTGTCGTTTCTAACTCAGTGAAGTCGTTGTTAGAGCTTGGCTATTACCATTCTGTTTATTCAGACTGTCATCCCTACCTCCATTCCCCAGGTCCTCATTTGCTCTCAAATGTACTTTTAGTCCAGTCTTCGTACCTTTTGACCAGTCTTCGGTAGCTTTTTTAATCTTCGAAAAGTCTTCCAAATTTCTGACAATGACACTTGATGATTGACCTACAGACTGCTTCTTCAGGTCGTGTTTGCCTACTAAACATCTTCTTTAACGATGCAAAGCATTCAAAGAAAGCGCAGTTTCTTTCCACTTTTTCCATTCAGCTCGCTTTCATGCCTTCACTCACTCTTGAAGTCTTACAGACAAAATTCATATATTACTATTTTCCGAAGTCAGAAAATTTACAATTTTATTTTATTTATTTATTTTTTAAATAAATAATCTGCATACAATAGAACTCCAATTATCCGAATTCCTACTGTCCGAATCGCTGATTATCCGAATTAAGACGGAACTGCGATTCGCAAAATGATTCTGTCTAAATGCTATTCCCTCGCGAAACTAGTCAAAACAGTTTCTTCTAACAGAGATGTTCAACAAGCAATGGCATTCATTTAAAGTATGCTACGTACATATTGTACTGATGTACAGCACTTGGTAAGTACGCGTAACATGTAAAAGTGTTGCCTTTTCATTTGATTAAAAGTTCTTTCTTTAAAGATAGGTTTTTTTCTCTCAATTTCAATATACATTAAATATTTTTTAAAATCAAGTGATCAGAGAAGTCTGACTGCGACTAGGAGGTCCCAGGTTTGAATCCCTGCTCGGGCATGGATATACTTTCGCTCTCCTGTCCTTGTTCGTTCTTTGTTGTGCTGTGTTCCCTTGTTGTGCTGTGAATGGTTGCCTGCCCTATAAGCGGGTCCTCATCGTATGCGTGTGCTGTGGCATTCGGAATTCACACCAAATTACGGTGCAGTTGTAAAAGTGAAGAAGAGCACCTCAAATGGGGTTGTTTCTTTCAGTCAAAAGTTTTAGTCACTGAAATTTATAGAATAAGAAAAAAAATAAATAAATAAACATTGATAGAGAACAAACTTTCATTTTCCCCAAAGCTTAATTTTTAATTATTTTTTTAAACGTCTGATTTTGGAAATAAGGCGTGGTCTTTGTGACGTCACAAATGATGTACTTTGGTGCATCCGTCTAACGCGTTTCCACGTTATGATAATCAAGAACAGGGGCGATTGTGTTCCGGTATTTTACCGAATTTCCGGTACTTTCGGACGTATTTCCGGTATTTTTATGTCCGAAAATACCAGAATTATGTTTTTTTTTTTTTTTTTTTTTTTTATGCTTTTATCTCCCTACCTTCGCAATTTTTTTTAAATTACATAAGACTAATCAAATATACCTGCAAGAGCATTAAGATGGACACCTATCCCTTAAGATGTACGAATGTCGAGATAATTTGTATAACACCAGCTCAAAAGTAACTTTGTAACCCATTAAAAATTTAATCAAATACACACAATATTTTGACTCAGAACTATTTAATACTATGGCAAAGGTGCACTTAAGTAATAGGGGTCAAAGATTACCCCCCCCCCCATTCTCGCATTGAAACTTTCAGGTATTTTTTGATAAACTCACAATCACCCCTGCAAGAAGCAAATTAAATATTGCGCTCTACGCTTGCTATCAACCATATCGTTGGCAACACATTGAGTGAAGAAGCTAATTAAATATTTTGCTCTGTGAATGGCATTTCATCATTTGTGATGTCATCGGCAGAACCGTAAACAATAAAAGCGCACCGATTCAAATAATTTTTAAAAAGTATTAACTTAGTCAAATTATATTTAAAAAATGGTCAGTTCCTAAAATAATTCTTTTAAAATTTCGGAAACAACCCCATTGCCAGCCTGGCTCTTATACGACAACTACAATAGTCCTTTTTTCAGAGAAATCTAATTATTTGAATTAGGTCGCAATTTATTCGGATAATTTGAGTCCTACTGTATAATATTTTTGAATAGAAAAATTTCAGCATATGTTAACCTTTTGTAAGCAATGTAAAAAAAAAGAGTAAGCAAAAGAAAAAAAGAAAATGCTTACTTGCGATGTGTGGTACTTGTTGATTCGTATTTTAGATTCCTCATCAAGTGTTTCTAGGAGTTGCTCGTTTTCCAAACTATCCACGTTTTTGTACCCAGGGACAATATGACTCAATACAACCGATGTTACGTCAGTGAATTTAGCTGGATTTATTGCAGATATCTCATTCTGAAAGCGAGAAAATATTGCACGTAAGTAATATAACATCAAGTGATTCATAAAAATTTGGTCGCTGAGCATGAATTTCGTTCGTCACTTACATCTTCGGTATCATCCTCAAAATCAATGACAGCTTCATTGGCAGGAGTGAAAACGGTGAAGTTGTCGGTTTGTAGCTGCTCTTGCAATTCTGATGTCTCTATCCAGCGTAGAAATTTCTTCATTTCTAATGTTTTTATGGTGTCAATGAGGTTTTCCATTTTTACTGAAAAGAGAGAAAGAATTCAGTGAACCAGCTGTGATTTAAATAGTATCAGCCATTTGCTGCTATTTATAACCGGGGAAAAGTTTTTTTTTTGAAGTGATAACTTCTTATGGGAGGGTAAACCGATTTGTGACATAACGCGTAACGGCGCAACTCTCGTCTGGCATTCCTTTCGTTCCCGCATACGACAGAAGCCCGCATGCTCGGGGAAATTCTGTTTCTTTTCTCTTTGGGTTAGCTTTAAAGTGTTAAGTGATAGTAGAAAAAAGTAATGAAACTAACAGAAATGGATGATCGTCGCAACATAACGCAATCTCCTAACGAAAGGTGAGTTTAACAATACAATATAATACCAATAACACTGTAAATAATACATATTCAAAACGGCATTTAATCTTTAAATTTATTTTGAAAACAAAAGCTTTTTGCGATTAGTTAATACTAAAAATATCTCGCTTTATTTAGGGTTTTGAACTGTGATAATGTGTACATATTTTAAACGAACTTCATCCCAGCAGGCTGGTGTTGGGACGGCCGAGAAAACAAAAATAAATAAACATTTAGTTTGTTAATCACAGAGTAAAATCTAAAATGTTTCTTAAGTTTGAGTGTTTTTTCTGATAAACGAAATATTTAGAAACGACGCGTCATTTAATCTATTGTTTTTGCGCCAACATCAAAAATGTTTCAAAGTAGTCTGAATGGTAATCAAAGAATAAAATTATTTTTCATTTAGGACAATTTTGAAGTCGTCTCAATGAAGCAAAGCAACAAATTAATATTGCCAACATATATATATATATCTCCAAACAAAAATATTTCAAGTATTTTTCAATTTATTCATAAACAGCTTTTAAATTATACACAAGAAGGTTCTGCTTTAGTTAATGAAGATTATTATACAATTCCTTTAGTTTTGCCGGAGAGTTTAATGTTAATTTTGCTTCTGATCGAGCTAAAAATTTAGTATCGTTTCTACAATCCAAATTACAAATGATTAATAAGCCAGAAGAAGCCACAAGTCATGGAACTGTACTTGATGTGCTCTTTGCAAGATTTTTAGATAACATACAATGCAAAAATTTCGTTGCTTATTATAGCTAATAAGCCAACTGTTACTTTCATAGGATTAAATAATGATAATAATTTAATCCTATGAAAGTTATCACTTCTGTCAAGCTTCCCGTGACGCACATTTTTTAAAAATGTTTCTGATTTTTCAAAAGGAATTTTTTTAAATTGTTTTTATTTCCTTCTAAATTCAAAGTATAAAAAAAAAGAATTTTACTCGTGAAAATTTCGAATTTTGATCAGAGCTGCATGTTGTAAGACTTAAATTTCGCTGAAATTATCTTGACCAAATTTGAAAAATGTCCGAGTGTCTATATGTGGTTGAACGCTTTTTGTGAGCGCTCTTAACTCAAGACTTAATGGATGGAATCGAACGAAACTGGGCACCGTATGTATTCCCATATGAATTGGGGCTGCTTAGTTTTTAGAGCCAATAGCTATCGAGCTTTTTGCTAGGATAGCGCGATATTATAATCTTAAGTACAACTGCAAGGCTTTTCAAAAAAAAAAAAGGAACTGAAACACAAATACATAAAAATTTCCATCTTTATCTCTTTTTTTTTCCTTAAAAAATAAGAAACATATTTTTAAAATGTTAAAAATTCTCTAAAATGCCGAGAATTTTTTTCTTTTCTTTCCTTTTTGTTTTTAAACAAGCATTTTAAAAAGTTAGAAAATGAAATGTAATACAAATGTGACGACCAGCAACTGACTCTTGGCCTAGCTAGGCTGGTCCTGGTCAATTTATTAGTCCTCAATGAAGATCAATGGACTTCTTAAAGCTATCGCCCCCCTTGTTCATTACCACCTCTTCCGGTAAGCTGTTCCAAGTGCCCACAACCCTACTAAAGTAGTAGTTTTTCCTTATTTAGAGGTTAGCCTGAGATTTGAATAGCTTAAAACAATGACCCCTCGTCCTGCTTTTGGTGCAAAAATTTAATCCATTAACATCATTCATTTTGATAAATTTAAACAACGGAATCATGTCCCCTCTGATACTCCTTTGCTCCAGCCTATACATATTAAGTCTGGTAGCATAATCTAAATCTGAAAGTCCCCTTACTAGTCTAATTACCCTTCTTTGAACCCTTTCTAATACACAAATATCTTTCCTCAGATAAGGCGACCAAAACTGCACAGCATACTACAAATAGTGTCTTACTACACTCCTATATAAAGGCAGAAGAACCTTCTTAGATTTGTTTGAAATATATCTATTGATAAACCCAAGCAGTCTGTTGGTTTTGTCTGTCCATTTCAATGACTAAAAGTAGTCCTTTTGACTGAAGGAAACCACCCCATGTGTCAGTACTTGTATCTTCAGTCTTCATTTAAAAGGGTGGCTGTACGAAAATTTGGAGAGCATTTTTGTAGTTTTTTTCCCCTCCAAGTGTTGTTTAGGGACAGTTTTCTGAAAGTTTTCCCGCATATAGATTTAACTTCCTGTTTTGAGTAGTCCTGCTTGCATTCCACGCAGCCAAAAGATATGTCTAACTATTTTTTTGGACATAAATGCTATTTTTTTAATAGAAGACTAGTTTAGAAACTATTTTCTGGTTCTGGCGACTATTTTGCTGACAATTTTTCATGCTACTAAAATTGTGGAACTATTGGCGGAACTGTGAAACTGATCTCATTCGGCATTATGAGAGCGAGCGCATCAAACCGTAAAAGTCGTTTCCCAGCAATGAGAGGGCTTCCGCAGAGAAAACACATTTTTGTCCGATTTAGTGGGGGAGAAGCTTTGCGGGCACGCAAAATTCTACTTTTTCTAGGCTCCCTTTCCTTTTTGGATTGAATTCCACTTTGTCATCTTTTAATTTTGTATTTTATTAATTGTCAGTCAATGTGAAATTATACCAGAATATGTCAGTATACTTCTATATTTAGTCTTCATTTAAAAGGGCGGTTGTGCGAAAATCTGAAGAGCATTTTTGAAGTCCCCCCCCCCCAAGTGTTGTTCAGAGAGTTTTCTGAACGTTTTCCACGCATATAAGTCGAACCTCCTGTTTTGAGTAGTCCTGCTTACATACCACGCAACCGAGATATGTCTATCGAATTATTTTTTTCTGTTTTTTGGCATAAATGCTATTTTTTTAATGGGAGACTATTTTACAAACTATTCTCTGCTACTGAAGACTATTTTTCAGACTATTTTCTATGTTGCAGGCAACAAAAGAGACTATTTTTAGTAGTAGAACTTGTGGCGGAACTGTGAAATTGACCACATTCGGCAATATTAAAGCGAGCCCATCAAACCGTAAAAGTCGTTTCTTAGCAATGGGAGTACTTCCGCAGAGAAAACATACTTTTTTTGTCTGATTCCGTGGTGGAAAGCATAGCGGGCAGGCGAAATTCTACTTTTTTAGACTCTTTTCTTTTTCTTTTTGGATGGTATTCTATTTTAAAGCATCAAAAAAGGGGGGGGGGATCTTGATTAAAGCTTTTAGCACGCAGAGTGAATTTTCTCTTAAAATCCTACACGAAAAATGAATATTGGATAGGTTTTAAAATATATTCATTCTGATTTTCATCTGTCGTTCACAACTTGTTTTTTCTTTATTCAATTTTTTTAACCAACTTCCAACTAGACGATATTAATGAGAGAATTGAATTAATTGTATTTTTAAGAACGAAATATTTCAATAAATTAAACATTCATTTCACGATTCTATTCATTTTTCATTAATTTTGAAAGTTACAATAAATTATTTTTACGTTATCTTCGAGAAATACCGTAAACCGGAGTTATACTTTAGACTGACGGGGTAATTTTATAAAAACCTGTTTTTTATTTTTGAACCGTTCTGGCGCTCTTAATTTTACAATTGGCGACCCCCTGGTGGTCTCAGGGTTTTAAGAATCACTTTTCAGAGTGCGCTGACATCGCCAATTGATTGAAACAGTAAAATGGTTTTGGCAACAGTGATTTATGTGTTATTCGTGATATCAACTGTTTTCAGTTTGTTGTCCTAACCTCTTCTAGTGCCACCAACTGAGCAACCTTTTGAATTTGGGTGAGTTATTTTCTGATTACACAACTTTTTAAGATGATTTTGTCTTTTTTTTTTATTTCTGTAACTCAATTCTACGATTTACTATGAATTAAAACATAAAACAACACAAGTTGAAGGGGTAACTTTGATACATGGAGAATTCTGAATATGGCCGCATCTGCTGCATTTACATTTAAAAAACACGCTTGATGTGATTTCAAGCTTTTTTCAACTGATGTTTTATAATAAAAGAAGTTTCCTATGAATTTCTCTCTTTATAGTTTGATTCAAACCTGATTCCTGCTAGATGAGCATGCTTAGAGTGGTAGGAACCACTCTACGTGATTTAAGAACCATTTTTTATTTAAAACCAGCTTTTTAAACCCAAAAAATGGAAAAATTGAATTTTGTTATTAAAAAAAACTCAGGTTATCTTTTGGATGGGGTAACTTTATTACAGACCATCGAAACAGTCGTTTTAGATGGAGAAAACACGTTGTTACAAAGTAACCCCGGATGATAAGGTAACATTAATTTATAAAAAAAATGACCCCCCCCCCTCCCTCCCTATTCAATATATCAAAGAATTTCAAACGGCAATTTAAAGCTGAGATGTTAAGCTATCGTTTGGTTCAAGAATTGTTGAAATATCTTGAAAAATGAGGGTGCTACAATACAAAATATGCGAAACCTGTATCAAAGTAGCCCCGGTTTACGGTATGTATTTTTTCGGAGATTTTACAAAATAAATTTGTTGTAAACTTTGAAATGCAGAATTACTAAGTTGAATTTTGAGAAATTGCGAGCTTGTGTGAAACCAAGCTTATATACTAAAAACACTCAAAACTTCTTAATATAACTCTCTCTCAAATAGCCATCCCACACGATATTTTGGGCAGAGTTACGGTAACGTTGGAGTTTTCGAAAATTTCGGTATTAAAGCCTTTCTAAAAGGTTCATCAAAATATTTTTAAAATATTGTCACTTAAGTTCCATTAAAATTTAAAATAATTCACCAAATGCGATTTACAAAGTCGCTGAATTCCATTAACTTTTTGATTAGAATTTCAAACAATTCGCAATGGAAGTAATATGATAAGCAGCTATAATTTACTTACAAGCACTACAGCCGGGCCTTCCATCAGTTCGTCGTACGTATCCATGACAACACTGACGCCTGCTTATAATTGTCTTTCTCATACCGTTCGTCTGGATTCTGAAAATTTCAAAGTGAATTATTTTCAGAACAACTATTTTGCAACAAGAAAACCGCCCGTCAATGTATGACGGATGAAAATTGCTGCTACATTTGAACGAAGCCATTGCCTGTTTGGTGATATTTTGATACTTGAAATTTCAACCCTAACTCCAGTGGATTAACTCTAAACTCCAGTAGATAGAGTTTATTGTTTTCGTTTCTTCATTCCCCTGAAACTACAGTCTTACCACTGAAACAGTTTAGTTACTGGATCCAGTTCAGCCTTGTCAAAATAAAGCATTTCCCTGCATGTCAAACGTTGCCAAAAATATAATGAAATTATAAATAACTAATTGAATTTTTGGTGCTTCAACAATGCGCCGTCACGCATGCTATGGCGCGAGTTTCATTGGTGACGTCAGGACGTTACTCGATCAGTGATTTTTGCTTTTATCTTAATATATAAAAATCAATGTCCTGAGATATATATATATATATATATATATATATATATATATATAAACGCACAGCCAATACCGCTGAAGCCTCAGACTTGAAATTTGGCCGGCATGTCCACATGATTACGAAAGTATCCACTAAGAAAGGATTTTTCGAAATATCATTTAGTTCGGGAGAAATTAATTAAAACCCCTTAATATCTGCGAAATTAACCCATTCATGCCGGTTGGTACAAAAATATACCAACCGGGAAAAAAAATTATAATATATAGACATAAAATAAATAAATACTAATAAAATTATCACAGTTTATTTTTTTTTTCGAAACCGGCATTAATGGGTTAAAACCTGTCATTGAAATTTAAATCCCTTATTTTCAGACTTTCCTCCATTCAAATCATTTATTCAGTACTTCATCTCAACTTTTGGTCGATAGCGAATTTTAAATTTGATATTGTTTTTGTTTCTCGCGTGATTCTTCGAGGCTTTTCTCAAGTCAAATAATAATGTTTCTATCTTTTGCTTTCATTTTTTCAAAACTAGAAACGAAGTTTTTAAGAACATCATCACAGGTGGACTATCCTTTTGAATTTAGATGAGTGCAGTTTCCTGTAAAAGTTTGCTTTGCAATAACCGTTAATAAGTCACAAGGACAGACATAAAAAGTAGCAGGGATCGATTTAAGAGAAGACTTTTTTTTCACACGGCAAATTTTATGTAGCTTGCTCCAAAGTCAGTTCATCAATCAGCTTAATAATTTTAGCACCAGAAAAAAAAAAAACTAAAAATGTTGTAAACAAAGAAGTTCTTGCTTAAACATAGGTATAACAATAAAATGTGGATGGCCTGTGTTTGCTAAGATAATCAATACTTTAAAAGGATCGTTAATAACAGTTAAAGATCGGTTAAGGACAAGGGCATATATATAAGGAGTCCAGGGGCCCCTGGATCCTCCCAAAATTAGAAAAAATTTATGTAATAAGTAATTATTACAGGGGTTTTTCGAAACTAGTTGCACCAAGCACTGTTAACAACTGCTAATTCCATTACCCGAACAATGCCGGGTACGGGAATGCTAGTATAGTATATGAGGATTAAAAGCTTATAGAAAGAGAAATCTACTTAGTTGGGTAGGCTGATTAGTGAATGAACAGCTCTTTTTTTTTAAAGCTTTTACTTAGATGAATAGGGAAGTTTTCGATTTTTCAATTTTATTTTTATATGATAGAGTAACATGTATGAACATCATAGGTGAAAAAATTTTTGCGATACGATAAGTAGTTTTTTTTAAATTAATTTTTAAAGTTCAAGCGCTTGTGACGTCAAATGGCATAGGAAGTGACGTCATGCGCTCTTCCGATAGGGGAGAAGCCGGAGGTCACGCATTCGACTTCGAATACGAAACGTAAAAGGCTTATCTCCTCGCATTTAACTCCTCGCGTTTCTGGAACATTAAAACTCTCATGCTCTCGGAAATATTCGAATATCATCATTGATGTTACATGAGGAAGATTTTTTAGATTGTGCTTTAACGAATCCGGTCTCCATAGTGTATTCAAAAGGATTATTGAATTTCTAAAAAATATAAATATCAGCGCGCTCAAAATGTCCCTAGCGAAAAGGGATCTTCGGCGGAAGGCTGTCCATTCGCGCCCTGTGACGTAGGTTCGTGACGTTTCAGAAGAGCGCTCTTTTGCGCGTGGATTTTTAAAAATCCATTAAAAATCAACCACGGTGTTTTAAAATTCGGCGATGGTGAATTTTTTAGTTTTGAGGGTCAATGAACAATATCCAATAGCCAAAATATGAACATTTAATAGGTAGTAGCATCCTTCTATCCAGCGCTTTTTAAATTGCGTAGCGCGGAACATCAGGGTTCGATGGAGATCAATCAAGTTTTCCGCGTTCTTTCCTTCTTTTTCAAATTAAAAATACAGTAAATTCCCGATAATTGGCGATCGGATTATTTGCGGGTCTTTCCGCTTTTTTTTTATAAACTGTTGTTAATTTTTTTTTTGCTTATGTTATTGTTCGTTTTTACCGTTTACATTTATTTTTTACATTCAATGTTAGTAGATGCAATGTAGCAATGGTTTTAGCTATAATTTAAATTTATGTGAGAGTGTTATTCACATTTTTTTAGCTATCTTATACAGTAGTATCGTTTTTTACCTATTATTCGGATGACTTATTTCACTTATCCGCGGTTACTGTGCCACCCTATTCCGTAGATAATAGAAAGTTTACTGTAGTCACTTAAAAAATCAATAAAAACAAATTCTGAGTGAAGCATCCAATCTATATTTTTCGAATGAACAGTAGAGAAAACAAAACGAATTGCAAATTATATAATCAATTATATTCAAATTATGACCTCTGAGACTGTCAGTAGAAGAATACGGAATTTTTATTGAAATGACATACATTCTGTCCACAGATTATATGGAATTGGCAAACGTCCAGTTAAGACGAGTCTATATGGATGAGGGGAAAAGTAAAAAGTTGACGCGCATGTTCTGCTCATTTGAATGTGACTCTGCTTAATATAAAGGCTAACATCTGCAAAAGCTGACATCCCTGAAAACTAACAGATGCGTCCATTTCCGACTGGAAACCGAAACTTTTCCTTTCCATCTAATCGGTGGTCAGACTGCATTTTTTTTCTTTAAACATGTGTTACTTTTTAATGACAATAAATGTTATTTGAAATGTTTTTCGTTTTTACTTCCTTTTCCAAAAAAGGAAGTATTGTATTCGCGAAAAAATTTTCACTCAAAATTCGGCCTTAATTTCCATTTTGTTCACCCCCGAATTAATGTTGAGTTTTTCTTCGACCCAACCACACGTGGATATATGCCTAGAAACGTAGAGACACCCAAAATATCCATTTTGACGACCCCCGAGTTAATTACAACGAATTTTCTCGTGACGTCCGTATGTATGTGCGTATGTGTGTATGTATCTCGCATAACTCAAAAACGGTATGTCCTAGAAAGTTGAAATTTGGCGCGTAGACTCCTAGTGGGGTCTAGTTGTGCACTTTCTCTTTTGGTTGCATTCGGATGTTCCTAAGGGTGTCTTTTGCCCCTTTTTGTGGGGAAATCATTGTCAATTTCGATGTAAACTCAAGTGGTGTTATAATTTGTCGGACACTTGGCGATATATCGCCAGTCTTTCGGTCGCCAATTTTTGTCGCCAACTTGGCGACAAATTTGGCGATTTTTTTTCTTTTAATTTGGTTTTACTTTGTCCACTGTTGGTGATATTTAGAGAGTAAACAATTGAATCACATTAAAATTGCCAAAAATGTGGAAATGACATCAAATTGGAGTAAAAGGAAGTCATGTGATGCACACATCAGCTCGTTATTTGAAGTAAGCCATTTTTGAGTGTTGCATTCAAACTATTTCTTGTAATGTTTTAGTTTCTTATATAAAAAAACAAGAAGGAAAAAACTTAAGTCAATCATTTTGAACACTTACTTTTTTGTACAAACATATGACGAATCAGAAGGCACACATTGGGTAGACTGAAAGTTGAATCCAATAATTCCGGACAAGTCAGTAGACTCTGCTTCGGGCTCTTCCACCTCACTCCTTTCTTCACATACATTTGGTCTGTAAGCAATCAAATAATTATATATGAGTTCAAACAAATATTATTACCTCCTCAAAGTAATAAAAAAATGTTATAGATTTGTTTCTGGGATAGTATTTATCCACTTAGTCATAGCTTGAAAATTATTATTAACAGCATCAAGGTTCTAGGAGGTTGTAAGTTCTCTGCTGTAAAACGGTATAATAGAATTTTTCTATGAAAATAAAAACTTTGTTTAAAAGGAAAGTTTTCAAAGCCAAAAAAAAAAAAAAAAAAAAATGTTGGAGTGCGATTCAGTATGTGCCGTCGAAAGTGACTTGTTAGCTGCAGTAAAACCATCTGTGGTCTTAGTGGAAGGGAAAAAAATAAAGAAAAATTATCACCTCGTAGCGTGAGGAAGTTATCTGTACAAATCATACTGCTGCTTGAGGAAGATACCTGTACAAAATAATTAACCCAAATCAATCATAGAAAATTACTGTTTTTTTTAGACACTATCCAATCACAAGCCCTACCGAATATATGAGAGTGTCGCAAAGTGCGATTTCCAGAACCTAGAATCAGTTTTTGGTTTACAGCATGTGCATACCAAGAAAAGGACATAGACGAGCGATAACACCAAGTGAGGACCAGTTCGAGTTTAACTGAGATGTTAAGCATTGATCAAACAGCGTATTGTTTCTAAGAATAGTCAATCTGAACTGCTTCAGACAAAGAAATTGCAATAGTTTATGTCGTGGAGAAACCACGAAATAAAAAAAAAATTAATTTGAATTTTGACTTCAAATTATGTTTTTCGCAATCACGAGTGTGTGTATGTAGGCGTGTGTGTTTGTGTGTGGGGGTATGTGTGTTTGTGTGTGGGGGGTATGTGTCTGTAGGCATGTGTGTTTGTGTCTGTGTGCTGGCATAAGTGTGTGGTAGTTGTGTGTATGAATGTGTGTGTGGGGGGGTATGTGTATGTGTGTGTAGGCATATATGTATGCGCGTGTGTGTATGACATGGACGCAACCTGGAGTCGGCTTTCGCTATAGGCGCGTGAGGAGCCCATCGAGGGTGAAGGTGCGGAGGGTGGCGGTAGGAAAATAAAATGATAGGACATCAAAAACAGTCAAGTGAGAACAATAAGCAATCGTGATTGCTCAAAAAGCTTTCGTTGGCTAGTAGAACAGATAAGAATATTCTCTAGAACTAAAGTAACTATGACCGATTTCACAAAATAAACAACATTTGCTCAAAATTTAATTCATTAATGCATGCTGCTGTCAACATGGAAAGATCGCTCCTGATGCTGCCTAATATATAAAGATGACTGAAGTTTTGGGATTTAAAATAAAAATCCAAATTGGACTTAATTTAAAATTTGAGTCTTAAAATTTCGCTTTTCTAGACATTGATGAGAAATTTTACTTTTTTTTTTGCCGGATTGCCGAACATGCATCACCGGACACGAATTTTACTTTTGAGGTGGACCGTGCAACGCTGGGCAATGCAGCTAGTACATCATAAAAGCAAAATAAAACTCTCTTCTTTCACATAGCAGGTAATTATGCAATTACAGTAAAACCTGTGAAGTTGACCACCCTTGTAAGATGACCACCTGTCTAAGTTGACCGCTTTTCAGGCACAGAATTAGATCTTATCATAAACCTCTATAAGTTGACCACCTGCTTAAGTTCACCACTAAAGTAGTGCACCGCAAGTGGTGCAACTTACACAGGTTTCACTGTACTATTTTTTCTAGTGGTCCTTTCTAATTTTTTACAATGAAAAACGGTGTTATACTACGTGAAATACATCGCCAGCTCAGTCATTTCCAGCCGAGGACTGCAGTTTCGTGCTTATTAGCACTCATCAGCCCGGCATAGGAAAGTGACTGAGCTGAAGATGGAAAACCTCTTCAGGAAACCAAGAGTGCCAAAAAAACTGGTAGCTAATATAGAATTAGCAGACCAGACGAGTGACATTGGCTAATGGGTTGTAAATTTACTGAATATACCTTGCCTCGCGTTCAATCTTTGAGTTGAACCGAACCATTGCTTTGTCACTCGTCTGGTCTGCTAATTCTATATTAGCTACCAGTCTGTTTGACTTTCAAAGCTTCCTTAAGAGGTTTTCCATTTCCAGCTCAGTCACTTTCCTATGCCGGGCTGATGAGTGCTAATAAGCACGAAACTGCAGTCCTCGGCTGGAAATAACTGAGCTGGCGAGGTATTTCACGTATTTCTGCTTTAGCCCTGGCTAATGGGTTGTAATTTACTGAATATACAGTGTTATACTAATTGATATTTACCCATTCCACCACGGTCTCAAGAGGCCGAAAGAAAACGAAAATGGAACAAAAGGATTGAAGTGAACATCCGTTTCGCCTTGCGCGGGTGTTGTTGCTGGTGTCTGCACGGGATTGAAAGTTTCTATTTCGTCCTCGTCGCCTTCAGTCTCTCTTTCTCTTTCTATAGGGACTCTGATAAGACCTCTCTTTGGTTTCTCATCCCGCTCTTCTTGCCTCCTTGAAGAAGAAATAAAGCAAAATTCAAGAAAGTTATTTAGTGAGAAACAGTCATACGAATGAATTCCTTGAAATTATATAAACCCGAGATAAGTGAAAAATTATATTAATAATCTTTTGATTCATAGTCAACACATCATTCAAACCAACCAGAGCTGCGGAGTCGGAAGGAAAATGATCGACTGCAACTCTAAGGATAGGGAAGTATTCTATTTTTCAATTTTAATTTTATGTGATACTAGTGGTACCCGCACGGCTTCGCCCGTAGTTGAAAATTAAAAGGTTCGGTTCGCCTGTATATTTACAAACAATGGATGACTAATTTCTTGCCAATTGGCTATGTTCATTCGCTCTCCCATTCCATGTCATGATAATTTCGTAATTTACTCGTCCATTTTATGATAATTTTGCTCCGGAAAATGTTCTTAAAATTCAAATAGAACAAAATCGAATTTTCGAAAAATCGCTTCGAGGTGCAAATCTCCATGCTACAAACTAACTTTGTGCCAAATTTCATGAAAATCGGCCGAACGGTCTAGGCGCTATACGCGTCACAGAGATCCAGACATCCTACAGACATCCAGACAGAGAGACTTTGAGCTTTATTATTAGTAAAGAAAATAACATACATGAACATACTGGGTAAAAACATTTTTGCAATACGATAAATAATTTTTTTTAAATAATTTTACAACTTCATTACACTGTATGTTACACATCATCGCTCTTCGTCCGTGCCACAGTCGGCGAGGAGAAACATTAAATCTCTTGTTCTCGGAAAAAGTTAGCTATCATCATTGCAGTCACCAGTGGCAAGTTACTGTACTGACCTTTCACAAATCCAGGATCCAATGAGGAATTAAGGGTGATTAACTGATTAATATAAAAGGGGATTGAAGGGGATAAAAGGGGATTAATATAAAAGGGGAAAAGACGCCGAGATTCAACTGCTGGTATAGCGGCAATGCGAAATCTAGCGCGGAGTGTTGAGCATAAAGTATAATGTGGGTGGTGACGTAAACTACTAACGTTTCTAGCCACACCCCTTTTCTGCGGCTGGGATTTATAATAAAAGCATTAAAAATCAATTGTTAGTTTTAAAAGCTCTTAGATGGTGAATTTGTGTTTGGTAAGTTTGTTAACACGGTCTAATAGTCAGAATATGAATGGAATGATGGGTTGATACTTCCCAATTTTAAAGCTTTTGATTCTGACTCTTTTCCCCCAAAATCAGCCCGACTCCGACACAGCATCTATGAGAGAAATGCAGAATCGGAGGAAAAATAACCGACTCCGACTCTTTGAGCTTTTAAACCTTAAACTCCGATTCCTTTGGGCCGAAATCAGTCTCCTCAGCGTTGAAACCAACTTTGCATGTTTTCACATTTTTCACTTAACACAAATTGGAGCCATTTAATAGCATTTTTATAATACTTCCAATAAAAAAAAAGAAAAGGTAGTAAAATGAAAACTATAGTTTGCCATCTTGGCAAAAATGTGCTTGCTACAAATAGCTGATAGACGCCGTTATTATATTCTTTTAGACAAATGTTGAGCTTTCTAATGTTAGAATTTATAACCAGAATAAGTAATGATAACTTTGAAATCGACCTATGGTTAGGTTAACAGAATTGTTGATCACGAACTTGGCCTGAAATAATTCTAAGTATTAAAAAAAACGAGCTGATGTGCGCCTCACATGACTTCCTTTTACTCCAATTTAATGTCATTTTCCCATTACTGGGAATTTTAATGTGATTCAATAGTTTACTCTCTTAATATCAATAACAGTGGCCAAATTGAAACCAGATTTTAAAAAAAAATCGCCAAACTTGGCGACCAAAAGACTGGCAATATATCGCCTAGTGTCCGCCAAATTGTAACATCACTTGAGTTTACATCGAAATTAACAATGATTCCCCCCTCCCCCAAAAAGGGGCAAAAGACCTTCTTAGAAACACCCAAATGCAACCAAAAGGGAAGATGCACAACAAGACCCCACTAGGAGTCTACGTACCAAATTTCAACTTTCCAGGACATACCGTTCTTGAGTTATGCGACGTACATACGCACATACAGACGTTACGAGAAAACTCGTTGTAACTAATTCGGCAATCGTCAAAATGGATATTTCGCGTGTCTATACGTTCCTAGGCATATATCCACGTGTGGTCGGGTTCAAAAATAAACTCGACATTCATTCGGGGGTGAGCAAAATGGGAATTAAGGTCGATTTTTGAGTGAAATTTTTTTTCGCGAATACAATACTTCCTTTTTTGTAAAAGGAAGTAAAAATGCAAGAAGCTTTGTGAACCCTTTTCATTGGTTTCGACTAAATGGATTACTCTGGGTCACTGACTGAATATTTTAAAACTACTTACTAAGTGATACTTTTCATTGAGGAAATTGTAAAAGAACGAAAAACTTTTCTTAAAGGTTCGGTGAATTACTGAAGAAAAAGTTAGGTCCTTGTCAGCCTATGTTCGCAAGTTGATGAACATTTATTATTTTGTCATAACTAAACCAAATTTGGCAACTATTTTTCAATACTATTCATCAGAAAAATCCTTTTTATGGGGGAGAAATCAATTAGCATTAAATGAAAAAAAAATGTCATGAACAATAGTAGAAAAATAAGTTTTTGCAAAATGTGTCAAGTAAGAAAACGAGTTGCTAGAAGATGAAGGTAAGATTTTGAGGCACACATTTAAAGGGTTTTGTTATTAGTTTGTGATTTAACCAGCCAAAGAGGATGTGACATGCACTATCACATTTTAAAAATATCTAGTTCTTGAAATAGTTCTTTCAATAGATATTAATACATTGCACAAAAATATTTTTGAAAAGTGAAATTCACTATTTTTAACAATAATACTAACATGTTTTGTTCTTTGTTCAATTTAATAATGAAATGGTTTATTTTTAAAATTATACATCTATATATATATTTCTAGTTCTACTACTACTTTTCTGCTCTTAATAACATTTGTTTCTCTTTGTGTTTTTACGTAACAAAATTTTTTATTACTTCCTAATTCATACATTTTTTACACAAAACTTCTATAATACCGGCCTTCCGAAACAACGTTTACAAAAATACCGAATACCGGTAATGTATTTTTGGTCCAACATTGCACACTCTTATCGTCCTTTTTCATACTTGCAATTCAACTGATCAAATGAAGGGCAGTAGCGTAACTAGGGGTTGGCAGGAGTGGCTCTCGCCAGGGGCCGGCATTTCGACTGATTAAAAAAAAATGTTTTTCAGTGGTTCTTTTTTTAATCATAATATTTTAAAAATGTTTTAAAAATTTTAAAAAAATTCGCAAGAAAGAGCTAGAGGGATTATATATATTTATATATATACAATTTACTGAGAAGGGACATTGGGCATCATCATTGAAGACAATTCTAAAAAAGAAAATAAGAAAAAAAAAACACATTGCTGCTTCCTATTTGTCGAATAAATTAATCAAAATGTCCCCCCCCCCAAAATGGAGGTCACAATGACCTCCGGTGACTTCCCATGTGGGCAACCCTAAGGGGGGGCACAATTTCTTTATTTCGCCAGGGGCGCTAGACTCCATAGTTACGCTACTGATAAAGGGATTACGAGAATAGACTTGATGGTCAATTTATAGGAACTTGTTTCACTGATAAAGATTATAAACATGCGATCGGGCCTTCTGATAAGAGGTACCAAAACAAGTTCTGATTAATCTGAACTTCAATAGCAAGGTCGAAATGCTCTTGATTTCCTTCCTTCCTAAAATGTAATCTTTTGATTATCTACATTTTAAGAAGAAGGGTTGCTTTCAATTAAAAACATTCTATGACCTTTGACTATAGAGATATAAACTCAAATATTTATTTATTCGCGGAAAGGCTATTTACTAGACCATTAATTATAGCTTTGCCGCAAGTATTTTCTAACATTTTATGTAGGAAAAAGTATGATGTTCAAACTGAAAATGTTCATTTTATTTAGAAACTTTATGAGATAAAGTAGTCTCAATGATGTTAAGAGTTCACTCTTACTTCAGGTGTTCTTGTTCGTTGTAAAAACAGTAATTTTATTCATAAGCAGCGCTCCTATCAAAAAATTTATGGGAAAATAAAAACCCTTGATTGCAACTTTAAAAACCCCTGGAAAGAAGCAGCTTTCATTGTACAGTAAAGTAACATAAATAGTGTGGTTATTAAAAATCATTTTATTTGATTTAATTGCAACCAGGATTTTATATCATCCCTAAATGTTTACTTTTTGAAGCTCTTTTAGTTTTTAAAATAATTTTTCTATACGGGGTGCGTTATGAAAGTAATGAGCTTTTTTTTTGCTGACATGACTGTTCGCCGCAGCGTGCTCCAACTGGGTAGTAGGGGGTAAAGTAGTGGAGACAAGGGGGTTCTGCCCTTCCAATCGCATACGAGCTCAGTTTGTTATACTATCAGCAAAAGCTTCAGAAAATAATTCCGCGCGAAACTTGTTACTTCGTTTTACAAAAAAGGAAGTATTGTATTCGCGAAAAAATTTTCACTCAAAAATCGGCCTTAGTTTTGATTTTGCTCACCCCCGAATGAATGTTGAGTTTATTTTTCAACCCGACCACACGTGGACATATACCTAAAAACGTACAGACACCCGAAATATCCATTTTGACGATCCCCGAGTTAATTACAACGAGTTTTCTCGTGACGTCTGTATGTACGTATGTGTGTCGCATAACTCAAGAACGGAATGTCCTAGAAAGTTGAAATTTGGTACTTAGACTTTTAGTGGAGTCTAGTTGTACACCTCCGTTTTTGGTTGCATTCGGATGCTCCAAACGGGGTCTTTTGCCCCTTTTTGGGGGGAAATCATTGTTAATTTTGATGTAAACTCAAGTGGTGTTATAATTTGGCAGACACTTGGCGATATATCGTCAGTCTTTTGGTCGCCAAGTTTTGTTGCCAACTTGGCGATTTTATTATAATTTTTTTAAAATCTGATTTCCATTTGACCGCTGTTGGTGATATTTATAAAGTAAATTATTGAATCAGATTAAAACTGCCAATAATGAGAAAATCACATTAAATTGGAGTAAAAGGAAGTCATGTGATGCACACATCAGCTCGTTTTTACATTTTGTAACACGGGGTGTGGTTTTGAAATCGACAGACGATATACTTTGCAAATTTTGCGTTCTGCTAGGGAAGAATATTACAGAAACGTGATAAATGCTTCGACAGACCATCTGATTTCTTATCAAGAACTAAGTGAGGAAATGGCACAAGTCGTTCAAAAAGGGCCCGTCAGACGTATCCGAAGATCTCCGTTCTAAACGCCCAACAACGGCTAGGACTTACGAAACGTGAAGCATTTACGCGATATTTCAAGATGGGACCATTGTTTGAGCTTCCAACAAGCTCTTGTCACTATGAACATTTCAGCATTTGCGATACGTCTGCTGTGCTAAGCGTAAATGACGTATCTACAGCCAAGTTCAAAATGAGGAATCGCAGTTTAAAGTTTGGAGCCTCCATATATTGATTCAGATGCAACTTTTTTAGAGTTTTTTTTGAGCAATCACGATTGCTTATTGTTCTCACTTGACTGTTTTGATGTGCTGTCATTTTATTTTCCCGCCAGCACCCTCTGCAGCACCACCGTCCACCGGCCGGCCGCCTCACGATGCTGCTCCTCTAGCGAAATCCGTCTCCAGGTTGCATCCATGTCCTACACACACACGCATACATATTCAACTACACACACACACACACAAAAACACATACACAAACATATACACACACACAAACACATACACACACGCATACATACAGACACATACACACAGACAAAAACATGCACACCACTACCCACACATTCATGCCTGCACACAGACACATATGCCTACACATACATACACATACCTCCCCCCAAACACATTCATACACACAACTACCCACACACTTATGTCAGCACACAGACACAAACATACATGCCTACAACACACATACACATACTCCCTACACACAAACACACATATTCCCACACACACAAACACACACGCCTACATACACACACTCGTGATTGCGAAAAACATAATTTGAATTCAAGATGACAAAATTCAAATTAATTTTTTTTAATGTCCTAGTGACGAATGAGCATAAAACATTGTATTTAGGTGAAATATGCGACGACGAGCCATCTGGTGACAGTAACTCAATATTGATAAAAAAAGTGCAGATAACTACTTTTGTGCTTGACATGACTGAGTTAGATTTGAAAATGCGGAAAGTTGTGTGCGCAGCTCGTGCGAATGGTATTAACGGAAAAACCATAAGCATGGTCCGGACAGAAAAAAAAAAAAAAACTCATTACATTCATAACGCACCCAGTATATTGTAGCAAATTCCATGAATGATTTCTTTAATTTCTTTCCTGATATAGGTTTATAGTGTATCAATTTTGACTAGACTTTAGTATTGCTTTGATGGTAATGAACTTTTGAGGAGATTCTTAAACTACCCGTCGAATTCGGCAAAATTGTTAAGCTGTTCATTAAGTTAGGTAAAATAAATTTGTATTTTTAAATTACATTTTATTAAAATTTGAACAAAAAAATTAACGCACCATAGAAAGAGGTGAAATAATCATTTTAAGGTGAATGTTCCAAAACTGGGTGCCGCGGAACCCTGGGGTTCCATAGGAAATGGCGAAGAGTGCCGCGAAGTGTCCATATTATCAATTTTTACTTCATTTTACGAAGTAAAGGAAGTATTGTATTCGCGAAAAAAACCGGCCTTAATTTCCATTTTGCTCACCCCCAAATAAATATTGAGTTTTTTTCAAACCGACCACACGTGGTTATATGCTTAAGAATGTATAGACACCCGAAATATCTATTTTAACTATCCCCGAATTAATTACAACGAGTTTTCTCGTGACGTCCGTATACTTACATACGTACAAAAAAAAACGTTTTATACAGATGTATGTGTGTATGTATTTCGCATAACTCAAAAACGGTATGTCTTAGAAAGTTGAAATTTGGTACGTAGACTTCAAGTGGGGTCTAGTTATGCACTTCCCTTTTGGTTGCATTCGGATGTTCCAAAGGGGGTCTTTTACACCTTTCTGGGGAGAAATCCTTGTTAATTTCAATGCAAACTCAAGTGGTGTTATAATTTGGCAAACACTTGGGGACATATCGCCAAGGTTTTGCCAATTTGGCGACAAATTTGGCGTTTTTTTTTTTTTTTTTTTTTTTAATTTGGTTTCATTTTAACCACTGAATTACATTAAAATGCCCAATATTGGGAAAATTAATCTGTACAAAACGTTTTTTTGCTTCAGTTCGCAACAAACTTGGGGTAAAAATATTTAAAGTGTTTCTCTGCTTACTCCAAGGCACAATTATCGTTGAATTGAAGCAAAAGGAAGTCATAAGATGCACACATCAGCTCGTTATATAATAGGGAAAGACTAGGCTGTCGTTAGAGGATTTTATTTCTTCAAATGGTGCCGCGAGTCGAAAAAGTTTGGGAACTCCTGTTTTTAGAAATTGAGATTTCTAATTACTTTCTCTAGCATGTCTGCATTTCGCTAGGTTACACGTTTAGTTCAACTACACAAAAATGAAACGTGCCCAGGATATCAAAATATTCTTATTTCAAAGGTGCTTTATTTATCTTTCTTTTTACTCGACTGCGCGACACAAAGGAGGGTAATGTGTTTATCAGTCTATGTATGTCTGTTCCTATGTGGCGTTCTGCAGGCTAAACGCCTTGGCCAATTTTGGTAATTCTTACTTCAATCAATTTGTCTTAACATTGAGAGTGTCACTAAACACATGACAGTAATCAAAAGTACCATTTCAAAAACCAGTTGCCATTTTGTCAGTTTGGGATCGGCGCACGCTGGGTGTCGCACACTGTGTCGCACGCTAACTGCGTGCGACAAAATGCAGGTAGTTTTCACTGCCTGAATTCTTTTTTACTAAGTCTACTAATTGGGGTCTCAGTGGCCGAGTGGTCTAAGCGCTTGCTTCTCCCACTTGAGGCGGTGGGTTAAGACACCTTTGCTCCGGATGTACTTTCCCCTCTTTCTGGTGTAAATTCTGTCATGTATTCTTTATATGTATTGTATTCTGTACTGTATATATTCTGTACTGTAATAAAAAAAATATATTATGCGTAACATAGGCAAGACACTCAGATTGTAGTCCTCAAAATAAACCCGTGCAATAAGCACTAAAGGAAAGAAAGTCTAATTCGATTTTCATCTCTAACATGTTGCATTTGTTTTTGTCTTGATTCAAGGGACTGAGTTTCGCGTCATGTACTTTCTTGACAGGCTTTTTTAGTTTTGCGAGAAAGATTTGACTGACTTGGGACGTTTCCGATTTCGCGTCATCATGAGTTATACAGGCTGTTTATGCAACTGTGATGTGGTTGACTTAAGTTCGCGCATTTTTGCCGAAGGTCAAGCACATGTAGCTTTAAGCCGAGTTAGGTCCCTAGAGGGACTAATTATCAGTAGTTTAGACCACCGCAAGTTACTTAATAAACCTCACGATACAAACAAACTCTCTCAATGAAATGACAAGATTGCGAATTGTACCTTCTTATAATCATAATAGGCTCAGGTGGGGTAAAATGGGTCTTGGGGTAAAATGGGTCAGTTTATAAATAACTCACTGTAATTAAATTAAAATTTTTTTTTTCAACCAATTTTTTTCAGTATTATTTTTTGAACTGTTGGCAACATTTTTCTTTAAAAAATAATTAAGTTCATGAATATGGCAACACAAGAAAAATTATTTAGAAGCTGTGGATAGTGATGTGAAGAACTAACTTCAGTACTAACTTCAGAAAATTTCTATATTCAAAAAGGAAACAGAGAAAAATTAGATTATATTCTGATAAAAGAAGCTCTGCAGAACATCTCTGGCCAATCAAGTAAGAAAAATATTACACATTTTCCTTTTTATATCAAATTCTTTTAGATGGGGTAAAATGCGTCACAGTTAGGCTTAGCTGACTTTTTTTTTTTGGAAGAACCTAGTATTTTTATTTAATGTAAACAATATTTGTAATTAACTTTCTTAATTTTAAATTGTTATAGAACATTAAATTTAAACAATACTTGCTATTTATTTTCTTCAAAATTAATTTAAAATTGCTCTATATGAACAACATTATATTTAATCACTGTTTTTTCCCCTCAAATGTTTGTTTCATTCCAACAATGCTTATTAAAATTAATATTATACAGCTTAAAAAAAATATTTTAACAATATTAGTTTATAAATTATAAGATTCTTTATAATTTAGGTATTTTTTGTTTGCTTTTTTAGAAAACATGTCCAGGAATTATGTTAAGAAAAGAACTGTGGTATATGACAAAGCAGGCTTAGAAATAGCATTGAAAGACATAGAGAAGGGAAAAGCAATTCGTGTAGCTGCAAGACAATACAGCATACCATTTGAAACTCTGAGAAGATGGATTTGCAAGCGTCCTACTCGTAAGGGCTCGGGACGGAGTACAGTCTTGACTCAAGATGAAGAACACTGCATTGCGGTTGCTTTAAAATTTCTTGCTGATTGTGGCTTTCCATTTGATCGCCAAGATGTTATAAATACTGCTCAAGAATATACATTATTAAATAGCAAACTAAGTCATCTTAAGCTTGGAATTGAATGGCTAAGAGGTTTTGAAAAGAGATGGAGCAATCAGCTGACAAAACGAAAACCAGAGCTCTTGACGCAATCAAGAGCAGCAGCTTTGTCTACAGATGTTGTGAATAGTTTTTTCCAAACTTACACCAAAGTGCTAGAAGACAATGACTTAGTTAATTATCCACACAGGATTTTTAACCTAGATGAAGTTGGTCTTTCGACAGATTCAAGAGCAAACAAAGTGTTCATCTCAAAAGAGAGTAGATATGCCTATTTAACTTCTCCCGATGCAGGGAAAGCGATGTACACTGTATTATTTTGCATTTCTGCAAGTGGAAGCTATATGCCACCTTTTACAGTGTACTAAAGCACACACTTATATGATTTATGGACAAAAGGTGTTCTGCCTGGTGCTCTTTATAGCTGTTCTGCATTAGGGTGGATGGAAGATAAAAGTTTTTGAAGCATGGATGGAGCACTTCGTGTTACATACACAAAATACGGAAAAACCCGTTCTTCTACTTTTTGATGGTCGTGGCAGTCACCTGACGTACAAAACAGTTAAAACAGCGCTTAGACAATCAAATCATCATTTTATGCCTACCGTCAAATACTTTTCATGCCTTACAACCCTTGATGTGGGAGTTTTTGCTCCAGCAAAAAAATCTTGGAGACTGATTTTAAAACAGTGGTATCGGGAAGCAAGGTTGCAAAAGGTTTCAAAAGCTGTTTTCCCTCATCTTCTGAAACAGCTGTTTGAAAGATTGCATGAAAATTATGCTGTGAAAGGGTTCAAAGGTGCAGGATTGTTTCCTCCTAACATGAAAGAAGTAGAACACAGGATTATGTTGAGCCAAAGAGTTACTGATGAACTGGTACTTCTTTGAATACAACAGCATTGCGAGCAGTGACACCAGCTACATTACATGCTGATGCAGAGCTTCCTTCCAGTTCAAACAAGCAGGAACAAGCACCAATTAATCTAGTGATGTCACCATTCAAAGATTTGAAGTGTGCTATCCTCACAGCTCTGTCACCTATGCAATCAAGCTCCACTAAAGCAGCTATTATTAATTCCAAGAAGAAAAGGAAACGAGTCCAACACAAAGCTGGAGAAGTATTGACCGAACCTGTTGTGATTGAACGTCTTCATGATGAAGAAAAAGCTCGAATGAAAAAGAGAAAAGAAAACTTGAAACTGCCACAGTTAAAATATAAACAGAAAAAATGTCAATCTGCAGCAGGTCAATCGGGTCCAGTTAAGAATGCAAATGAACTTTTACCTGGGAAATGAGTAATGATAGAGTATAAAGGAAAAAAGAGTGAAAAGATTTATTGGTCAAATTACACAAATTGAAAGCGAAGAAATACACATCAAATATGTAACAAAATCACGAATTGGAAATTTTTATGTTTTCCCTGAAAGAGAGGACATTGATATTGTTGAAAAGACTGATGTTGTAAAAGTATTAGAAGAGCCATTTTGCAACAACCGTGAACAATATTACTTCAAGATTTAAATATTTAGTTGTGTAACAGAAAATGTAAAATATCACTTTTTTTTATTGTAATGTATGTGATCATAAATATAGTCATGGAATAGTCTTTTGACATCATTTTGCATAATGACCCATTTTACCCCAGAATGGGGTAAAATGGGTCAACGCTTTTAAAGGTAAGTTTCACCAGTTGATGTTTAAAAAATTTTTATTAAAGTTACTTAGAACTCTCCTACAAAAATGTAATGTCATATTTCAATTTTAAAAAATCAGAAAAAATGAGTCGTTTTTTTGCTATATAACTTTGAACGTGAAAAAAGCTAAATATTGACCCATTTTACCCCGCCTGACCGTAACTAATTCAATGAAAATTAACTAAAAAATGTCAAATAAAAAATTATTAAATAAAAACAAAAAACCCAATTGCGTAAAAACTAAAAAAAAAAAAAAAAACTAAAAAGAAAAATGTATAAGCCCAGTAGTTTAAAATGTTATTAAGTACTACTGAATAACTAAACCGTTGAAATAGTTTTATCAACATAAACAGATAAGACAAATCATAAATTCAAAAGCAGAATAGAAGGTTCAACAGTCGGGGCTCATTCAAATTTTAAGGGGTTCCTTGAATCAGAAAAGAATGTGCCCCGACTGTTGATCCTTCTATTTTCCTTTTGAATTTATGATTTGTCTTATCTGTGTATACGATTATAAAACTATTTCAACGGTTTAGTTATTCAGTAGTACTTAATAACATTCTAAACTACTGGGCTTATACATTTTTCTTTTTAGTTTTTACGCAGGTGGGTTTTTTTGTTTTTATTTAATAATTTTTTAATTTAATTGGACAATCTTAGATGTGCCGAAGTATCCAGGTACCGATCAATAACCAACTTTCGTTTAACCTCCGAAAAAATCATTAGCAGTTCTTTAGCTTGAATATGTCCCTTTGCGATGGTTTATCTAAATTGCAAATTAGCAGTCACATAAAGAACCTATTGAGTTCAGATTATAAATTTTCGAATTTCTTAATAGAAATAGCTCAATTAAAAAGCCTCAAAACAAAATAGTAAGATATTTTTATAGTTCTTTATTCATTCAATTCTTACCTAAAAGGTGTTTGTCGTCCTCGACCACTCAGCGACTTTGTAACTTCTGGTACGGCTTGCTGCAATACCATAGCTGTCTGAGATGAGAGTCCATCTGTAAGCTCACGGGCAATGTCACCAATCCTTAGAAAACTGCAAAGGAAAAGTAGTTACCTATAGACATCAGATGACCAAAAGCCATGAGGTTGCTAAGGCACAATATACAGGGTGTCCGAAAAGTCCTTGACACATTTAATAAATTCATAGAAAACCAACAAATTGATCCATGAGGTTGCTAAGGCACAAGGGAGGAATATACAGGGTGTCCGAAAAGTCCTTGACACATTTAATAAATTCATAGAAAACCAACAAATTGTCGTATGAATTTGCGGTTTGCACCATAATACTTCACAGGTTCAAGAGTTTTTATGACATCGAAAAAAAAAAAGTTACTTTTAAATAGTTTTTATTGACATGGGAAAACGCAAAAAGGAATGAAAATTACTAAACGAAGAATTACAAGCATAGCATATTCTGACACCCTGGCTGCGAAATGCCTTTTTTCCCCCTTTTATCTTTTTACTTCCTTTCACAAAAAAGGAAGTATTGTATTTGCGAAAAAATTTTGACTCAAAATTCGGCCTTAATTTCCAATTTTCTCACCCCCGAATGAATCTTGAGTTTTTTTCGACCTGACCACACGTGGATATATGCCTAGGAAGGTACAGACACCCGAAATATCCATTTTGACGACCCCCGAGTTAATTACAACGGATTTTCTCGTGACGTCCGTATGTAATGTACGTATGTATGTGCGTATGTGTGTATGTATCTCGCATAACTAAAAAACGCGATATCCTAGAAATTTGAAATTTGTAGTGGGGTCTAGTTGTGCACCTTCCCTTTTGGTTGCATTCGGATGTTCCTAAGGGGGTCTTTTGCCCCTTTTTGGGGGAAATCATTGTTAATTTCGATGTAAACTTAAGTTGTGTTATAATTTGTCGGACACTTGGCGATGTATCGCCAGTCTTTTGGGCGCCAAGTTTTGTCGCCAACTTAGCGACAAATTTGGAGATTTTTTTTTTTTAAATTTTTTTTAGTTTGGCCAATTAAAGTTTAGTTGGTGATATTTAGAGAGTAAACAATTTAATCACATTAAAATTGCCAATAATGGGGAAATGACATTGAATTGGAGTAAAAGGAAGTCATGTGATGCACACATCAGCTCGTTTTTTTTTCGATGTCATAAAAACTCTTGAACCTGGTAAGTCTTATGGTGCAAACCGCAAATTCATACGAGAATTTGTTGGTTTTCTATGAATTTTTTTAAATGTGACAAGGACTTTTCGACACCCTGTATGTTCCTCTCTTGTATGTTCCAGAAAAATTCCAATTATTGATTCTTTTATTTATTTATTTATTTTTATTTATTTTTTTTGTTTAAAATTTACTTTAGTTTCCTCATTATTTATGCAGTTACGTTAACTCAAAATATTGCTGATCATAAATTACACAACAAAGAAATTAATGCTAGAGGTTTCCCTTTTTTGCTATGCTCTTGGAGTATGAAATGTCGAGGATGTGCATGCAACGTTTGCATTTGCAAAAAAAAAAAGAAAGAAAAAAGACAAGCTAATTAGTGACCAAGGGTAGGTCAATGTTTTCTACTCGAAATGAGTACGAAAATTCAAAAATGAAGGTATACGTTTTTTCACTCATAATTTTCTTGTTCGTATACCTGCATAAACTCGAATTTGAGTTCAAGTAAATTTCATTGGACTCCTTCCGAAATGGAACCTTGGGTATGCTACTGAAGCTAATTCCGTGTACAGGATGAAGTACTGTTGTGCTTTCTCTGAAAATTGTGGCAGAATTCCGTTTTGGTTTTCTTTTGTGTTTAGAAGTAATAAGTAAGAAAAATTACTTGTAATTACGTGAGTTAATTTCTATCACACCAAGGATACAAAAAGAAAAAAAAAGGAAGAAAAGTTTCTGTGAAATTTAAAGTAATTTTCTGAAATACCTGTGATTAATGAAATATTGTTTTAGCTCTCGTTTTGGAAGTCCGCAAGTGTTTGTACATTTTTACAGGTGTTCTGTAGTGTAAACTTAAAATTTCTGGGTAGGAAGCAAATCTCAATAACTCGAATGAAACTCGGAATATTACACTATGATAAAAATAAGACAGTCCGACATACAATGAGAAGAGACATTAAGCATCATTTAAATTACAGAGAAAAAAAGAAGAACAATTTGAATTTCTGACATCTTGAATTAAAATTATGCTTTTCATAATCACGAGTGTGTGTGTAGGATATGGACGCAAGCTGGAGATGGTGCTTGCATGCTGGCGCAGCATCGGAATGGGACGGTCGAGGTGGAGTCGTCCTCCAAAAACCCACCAACGATGCCAAAAATAAAAGCAAAGGACGGACGGATGCCTAAAACGGTCAAGTGATAACAATAAGCAATTCGTGATTGCTAAAAAAAATGAAAACAAACAATATTCTCTTAAACTGACGAGTCGTCAGACAAAATTTGTCGCACAAAGAAGTTCTTGGACCCAAAAATTTCCTTATTCGGCAAATTTTGTCTGGCGATTCGGCAAAACCAATTTAAAAAAATTTTTTTTGGCAAAATTTGGCGATATATCTCCAAGTATCGCCATCACTTGAGTTTGCATTGAAATTAACACCGATTTTCTCCAAAAAAAGGCGTAAAAGACCCCTTTTGGAACCGAATATAACCAAAAGAGGAGGTTCACAGCTAGACCCCACTAGGGGTCTACATACCAAATTTCAACTTTCTATGACATACCGTTTTTGAGTTATGCGAGATACGTACATACGTACGCACATACAGATGTCACGAGAAAACTCGTGGCAATTCACTTGGGGATGGTCAAAATGGATATTTCGGGCGTCCATACGTTCTTAAGCACGTACAGTGGGGGCGAAAAAACCAACCAAAATTCATTCGGGGATGAATAAAATTGAAAATTAGGCCGAAATTTGAGGGAAATTTTCTTTCCCGAATACAATATTTCCTTATATCTACTTAAAAGAAAGTAAAAATGAATGCAAAACAAATTCACTGAAAAATAAACCCAGGAATTGTTTTTTGTTTAGCTTCAGTCAACTTTGATTTTTTTTTTTAAATGGGATATTTGAGGAACAAAAACTCAAAGTTTGGCTCAAATATCTGACAGTTTCAATCTTACATTAGGTTCAGCATTTAATTTGCTTCAGTACCCCAGGGGTTTACGAACCATCGGTTTTGAACCGATGCTCCAGTGATACCTGACAGACCCGTTAGAAGTTATTTTCTAAATAAATAAACAAACTCTAAAAATACCCCGGGTTCCCATCAGCTTCTGTTTAAAGTTTTCCTTTTCCGGTCATTCACATCCAAATGGAGGCATTTGGCCATGAACTTCGAAGAACGTGTTTGCCTTCTTATTCCGCCTCCTCAAGTGTCTAGAAGGAAGCTTCTTCAACCGGAAAAAAATAAAATGAAGGTTATCAAACAATACTTCGTTTACTTTTGTGCAACTTTCGCAGTTTTTCATCATTATGTGATATTTGCATGATGCGTTGGTCAGATTACATTTTTCATGTGCAAAAAAGCATGGAGAAATGCGTCTTCTATACAAGTCAGTTCTTTTCTTCCGTTTTTATAGCTGAAGTCTGAGAAACAGTTTTTCTTC